>NC_047042.1:52699298-53002412 GCF_011762595.2 Tursiops truncatus
TTTGAAACTTCCAGGTATACCTGTTTCTTTCATTAGCCTTTCAGATTCCAATACTGTACTCCTATATCTGAGTTACAGAAATGATTGAGAATTCGGTCTCATTCATCCAACAGCAAATACTGTTAACTCCTACTAGGTACTAGGGATATAGAAATGTACAAATCAACTATTTTTCCCTCAAGGGAGACAGACAAATGAACAGATACTTTTATAAGATAGTATTGAGTTTCTTAACAGGAGTGGACACAGATGCTTTGGAAGCACACAGGAAAAGTTAAGATAGATTGGGTGGTGGGATGGAGCATTGCTGTGTTGAGGAAGTCAGCAAAGTTAAAATACTTTTAAGGAACACAGAAAACTGGAAGAAGACCTCTAGCCACAGTCTTGGCTTGGCCCATGCCGAGTGCTCAAGACTATGCAGAGGAATCCCCCCAGAGATCTGCAGAGGGAGCCCTTCAAAATTTCACCATACTGATCAGCAGTGCATGTGTGTGAGGCAAATATTCCAGGCCAAGAAAAGAACCACCCGCAATAACTAAAGGAAACAATGCCTGGCATTCATATAGAACCAGGAAGAGTGCCTGTTCTTACCAACAAAATTAGAAAAGCTCTTGGGACATTGAGTAGAGAATTCAGGGAGTCTTGCTTCACTAAAGAAAAATTAGCCATAGATTGAACACTATTTTACATTTGCCTAACAAATGATTTTCATCATTTTATCAAGAAGTAAAAGTATCAATTTGATTCCAAGTAACATAACTGCATTTCAGAACCAAATCCAAGAATATTTAAAAAATACAAAAATTCACAAACAAGGGAAAATTAATGACATCCAACATACAATCAAAGATTTTTAGACATGCAAAGAAGTGCCAAAACACAGCCAAAAATGAGGAAGTCAACCAACTAAAACCAATACAGAACTGACACAGATGATAGAATTGGCAGAACACTGCATTAAGACAGTTATAACTGTATACCATATATTCAAAAAGTAGAAAAGACACAGTGGACAATTGCGTGATTGGAGTCTGAAGAAAGGGGAGGGAATATTTGCAAATATAATGGGTGAAAATATTCCAAATTTTCTGAAAACTCTAAATCCACAGATTCCCACCCCCACCCCCACCCAAAACCTCAAGCGCAAGTAACATGAAGACAACTACACCAAGGCTCAACATAATCAAACTTTTCAAAACCAGGAAAAATTTTAAAAGCATCCAGAGAGAAAAGATATATTTCTGTACAGAAGAATAAATACTAGGATGGCAGAAGAATTCTCATTGGAAAAAGGCAATTGAGAATACAATGGAGCAACAACTTGAAATTTCTGAAAGAAAATTTAAAACTATTCAAAATAAAATTCTATACCCAGTGAAAATATCCTTTTAAAAAAAAGGTGAAACAGAGATGATTTCAAATATTAAAAGCTGAAAGAATTTAACAGCAGCACACCCACATGATAAGAAATAAAGAATATCACTGAAGAAAAGGAAAATATTAACAGGTAGATATATGTGTCTACAAAAAAGAATGAACACCAGAAATAGTAACTATAATGATGAATAAGACATATTCTTTATTATTTGAACATATCTGGACTGTTTAACAAAAAGACAATAGCTATGTTTTTTGGTGTTTATAAAAAATTTATAAATAAAATATTTGACAATGATAGCTTAAAGCCCAAGAGAGGAGAAATGATATATAATATTGATAGGCCTTATTCTATGCATGAAATAATATAATAACAATTGAAGGCAGACTGTGATAAGTTAAAGAAATATACTATATAACCTACAGCAACCATTTAAATAACAAAACAATGTGTTTCAGCCAATAGGACACCAAAGAAGATAAAAGAAAATAATTAAATTTACTCAATCCGAAAGAAAGCATAAAAAAGTAAAAAGGAAATTAAAATAGATGGGACAATTATAAAACAAATAGCAATACCACAAAATCTAAATATATTGCTAACCAAATTAAATGTAAATGGTCTAAACACTGGAATTAAGAGGTACAGAATGACAGTTTCAATTAAAAAAAAAAGCAAGATCAACTATACATTGACTATAAAAACAAACTTCAAAATAAAGACATGATGAGTTAAAAGAAAAAAATGTAAAGAGATATAACATGTCAACACTAGTCAAAAAAAGATGGAGGGGAGAACCCTCAAGATGGTGGAGGAGTAAGACAGAGAGATCACCTTCCTCCCCACAAATACATCAAAAATACATCTACATGTGGAACAACTCCTACGAAACACCAACTGAACGCTGGCAGAAGACCTCAGACTTCCTAAAAGGCAAGAAACTCCCCACGTACCTAGGTAGAGTAAAAGAAAAAAGAAAAAACAGAGACAAAAGAATAGGGATGGGACCTGCACCTCTCAGAGGGAGCTGTGAAGGAGGAAAACTTTCCACACACTAGGAAAGTTTGGCAGAGATGGGGGTGGGCAGGGGGGAAGCTTCAGAGCCACAGAGGAGAGCACAGCAACAGGGGTGCAGAGGGCAAAGCAGAGAGACTCCTGCATAGAGGATCGCTGTTGACCAGCACCCACCAGTCTGAGAGGCTTGTCTGCTCACCCACTGAGGTGAGTGGGGGCTGGGAGCTAAGGTTCGGAATCCAGAGGTCAGGTCCCAGGGAGAGGACCGGGGTTGGCTGCATGAACACAGCCTGAAGGGGGGTAGTGAACCAAAGCTAGCTGGAACGGAGACCGGGAAAAAGTCTGGAACTGCCTAAGAGACGAGAGACCATTGTTTCTGCGTGTGCGAGGAAAGGGGATTCAGAGCACTGCCTAAATGAGCTCCAGAGATGGGCGTAAGCCACAGCTATCAGCGCGGACAGCAGAGATGGGCATGAAATGCAAAGGCTGCTGCTGCAGCCACCAAGAAGCCTGTGTGCAAGCACAGGTCACTATCCACACCTCTCCTTCTGGGAGCCTCTGCAGCCCACCACTGCCAGGGTCCCGTGACCCAGGGACAACTTCCCTAGGAGAACACACGTGTGCCTCAGGCTGTTGCAACGTCACGCAGGCCTCTGCCGCTGCAGGCTCGCCTTGCATTCCATACCCCTCCCTCCCCCTGACCTGAGTGAGCCAGAGCCCCCTAATCAGCCACTTCTTTAACACCCTCCTGTCTGGGTGAAGAACAGATGCAACAGGGGGACCTATATGCAGAGGCAGGGCCAAATCCAAAGCTGAACCCTGGGAGCTGTGCGAACAAAGAAGAGAAAAAGAAATCTCTCCAAGCAGCCTCAGGAGCAGTGGATTAGGGCTCCACAATCAACTTGATGTACCCTGCATCTGTGGAATACCTGAATAGATGACGAATCATCCCAAAATTGAGGCGGTGGACTTAGGAAGCAACTGTAGACTTGGGGTTTGCTTTCTGCATCTAATCTGTTTCTGGTTTTATTTTTATCTTAGTTTAGTACTTAGAACTTATCATCATTGGTGGATTTATTTATTGATTTGGTTGCTCTCTTTCTTTTTTTTAATATATATATAATTTTTTCTTTTTCGCTTTTTGTGAGTGTGTGTATGTGTATGCTTATCTGTGTGATTTTGTGCATATAGGTTGCTTTTACCATTTGTCCTAGGGTTCTGTCTGTCTGTTTTTTTTTTTTTTTCCTTTTTCTACTATGCATTTTAGTGCTTGTTACCCTTGGTGGTTTTCTTTATTGGTTTGGTAACTCTCTTCTTTCTTTCTTATTTCTATATTACTTTTTTAGATTTAATAATTTTTTTTTATTTTAATAACTTTAAATATTTTATTTTTTTCTTTCTTTCTATTTTTACCCCCCTTTTCTTCTGAGCTGTGTGAATGACAGGGTCTTTGTGCTCTGGCCAGGTGTGAGGCATGAGCATCTTAGATGGGACAGCCGAGCTCAGGACACTGGACCACCAGATACCTCCCAGCTACATGGAATATCAATCAGTGAGAGTGCTCCCAGTGATCGTCGTCTCGATGCTAACACCCAGCTACACTCAATGACCAGCACGCTCCAGTGCTGGACACCCCATGCCAAAAAACTAGAAAGACAGGAACACAACCCTACCCATTAGCAGAAAGGCTGCCTAAAATCAAAATAAGTTCATAGACATGCCAAAGCACACCACCAGGCACAGTCCTCCCCACCAGAAAGACAAGATCCAGACTCATCTACCAGAACACAGGTACCAGTCCGCTCCACCAGGAAGCCTACACACCCACTGAACCAACCTTACCCACTGGGAGCAGACACGAAAAACAATGGGAACTATGAACCTGCAGCCTGCATAAAGGAGACCCCAAACACAGTAAGTTATGCAAAATGAGAAGAGAGAGAAATACACAGCACATGAAGGAGCAAGGTAAAAACCCACCAGACCAAACAAATGAAGAGGAAACAGTCAGTCTACCTGAAAAATAATTCAGAGTAATGACAGTAAAGATGATCCAAAATCTTGGAAACAGAATGGAGAAAATACAAGAAACGTTTAACAAGGACCTAGAAGAACTAAAGAGCAAACAAACAATGATGAACAACAAAATAAATGAAATTAAAAATTATCTGGAAGGAAACAACAGCAGAATAACTGAGGCAGAAGAATGGATAGGTGACGTAGAAGATAAAATAGTAGAAATAACTACCACGGAGCAGAATAAAGAAAAAAGAAAGACAAGAATTGAGGACAGGCTCAGATGTCTGGGACAACACTAAATGCACCAACATTCGAATTATAGGTGTCCCAAAAGAAGAAGAGAAAAAGAAAGGGACTGAGAAAATATTTGAAGAGACTATAGTTGAAAATTACCCTAATATGGGAAAGGAAATAGTCAATTAAATCCAGGAAGCACAGAGAGTCCCATGAGGGATAAATCCAAGGGGAAACACACCAAGACACATATTAATCAAACTATCAAAAATTAAATACAAAGAAAAAATATTAAAAGCAGCGAGAGAAAAGCAACAAATAACATACAAGGGAATCCCCATAAGGTTAACAGCTAACCTTTCAGCAGAAACTCTGCAAGCCAGAAGGGACTGGCAGGACATATTTAAAGTGATGAAAGGGAAAAAATTACAAACAAGATTACTCAACCCAGCAAGGATCTCATTCAGATTCCATGGAGAAAGTAAAATCTTTACATACAAGCAAAAGCTAAGAGAATTCAGCACCATCAAACCAACTTTACAACAAATGCTAAAGGAACTGCTATAGGCAAGAAACACAAGAGAAGGAAAAGACCTACAATAACAAAACCAAAACAATTAAGAAAATGGTAATAGGAACAAACATATCAATAACTACCTTAAATGTAAATGTATTAAATGCTCCAACCAAAAGACATAGACTGGCTGAATGGATACAAAAACAAGACCTGTATATATGCTGTCTACAAGAGACCCACTTCAGACCTAGGGACACATACAGACTGAAAGTAAGGGGATGGAAAAAGATATTCCATGCAAATGGAAATCAAAATAAAGCTGGAGTAGCAATTGTCATATCAGACAAAATAGACTTTAAAATAAAGACTAATACAAGAGACAAAAAAGGACACTACATAATGATCAAGGGATCAATCCAAGAAGATATAACAATTGAAATATTTCTGCACCCAACATAGAAGCACCTCAATACACAAGGCAAATGTTAACAGCCATAAAAGGGGAAATCGACAGTAACACAATCATAGTAGGGGACTTTAACACCCCAATTTCACCAATGGACAGATCATCCATAATTAAAATAAAGAAAGAAACACAAGCTTTAAATGATACATTAAATAAAATGGACTTAATTGATATTTATGGGACATTCTATCCAAAAACAACAGAATACACTTTCTTCTCAAGTGCTCATGGAACATTCTCAAGGATAGATCATATCTTGGATCACAAATCAAGCCTTGGGAAATTTAAGAAAACTGAAATTGTATCAAGTATCTTTTGTGACCACAACGCTATGAGACTACATACCAATTACAGGAAAAAATCTATAAAAAATACAAACACATGGACGCTAAACAACACACTACTAAATAACCAAGAGATCACTGAAGAAATCAAGGAGGAAATAAAAAAATACCTAGAAACAAATGACAATGAAAACATGATGACCTAAAACCTATGGGATGCAGCAAAAGCAGTTCTAAGAAGTAAGTTTATAGCAATATAATACTACCTTTAGAAACAAGAAAAATCTCAAATAAACAACCTAATCTTACACCTAAAGCATTTAGAGAAAGAATAACAAAAAAACCCCAAAGTTAGCAGAAGGAAAGAAATCATAATGATCAGATAAGAAATAAAAGAAAAAGAAATAAAGGAAACAAGAGCAAAGATCAATAAAACTAAATGCTGGTTCTTTGTGAAGATAAATAAAATTGATAAACCATTAGCCAGATTCATCAAGAAACAAAGGGAGAAGACTCATAATAATAGAACTGGAAATAAAAAAGGAGAAGTAACAACTGACACTGCAGAAATACAAAGGATCATGAGAGATTACTACAAGCAACTGTATGCCAATAACATCAACAACCTGGAAGAAATGAACAAATTCTTAGAAAAGCATAACCTTCTGAGACTGAACTAGGAAGAAACAGAAAATATAAACTGACCAATCACAATCACTGAAATTGAGACTGTGATTAAAAATCATCCGACAAACAAAAGCCCAGGACCAGATAGCTTCACAGGCGAATTCTATCAAACATTTAAAGAAGAGTGAACACCTATCCTCAAACTCTTCCAAAATATAGCAGAGGGAGGAACACTCCCAAACTCATTCTATGAGGCCACCATCACCCTGACACAAAAACCAGACAATTGATGTCACAAGAAAAGAAAACTACAGGTCAATATCAATGATGAACATAGATGCGAAAATTCTCACCAAAATACTAGCAAACAGAATCCAACAGTACATTAAAATGATCATACACTATGATCAAGTGAGGTTTATCCCAGGAATGCAAGGATTCTTCAATATATGTAAATCAATGAATGTGCTACACCATATTAAAAAACTGAAGGAGAAAAACCATGATCATCTCAATACATGCAGAAAAAGCTTTCAACAAAATTCAACATCCAGTTATGATAAAAACCCTGCAGAAAGTAGGCATAGAGGGAACTTACCTCAACCTAATAAAGGCCATATATGACAAACCCACAGCCAACATTGTTCTCAATGGTGAAACACTGAAACCATTTCTACTAAGATCAGGAACAAGACAAGGCTGCCAATCTCACCACTATTATTCAACATAGTTTTGGAAGTCTTAGCCACAGCAATCAGAGAAGAAAAAGAAATAAAAGGAATCCAAATTGGAAAAGAGGAAGTAAAACTGTCACTGTTTGCAGATGACATGATAGTACATATAGAGAATCCTAAAGATGCTACCAGAAAACTACTAGAGCTAATCAATGAATTTGGTAAAGTAGCAGGATACAAAATTAATGCACAGAAATCTCTTGCATTCCTATACACTAATGATGAAAAATCTGAAAGAGAAATTAAGGAAATACTCCAATTTACCACGGCAACAAAAAGAATAAAATATGTAGGAATAAAGCTACCTAAGGAGACAAAAGACCTGTGTGCAGAAAACTGTAAGACTGAAAAAAACATTTAGAGATGATACAAACAGATGAAGAGATATACCATGTTCTTGGGTTGGAAGAACCAACATTGTGAGAATGACTATACTATCCAAAGCAACCTACAGATTCAATGTAATCCCTATCAAACTACCAATGGCATTTTTCACAGAACTAGAACAAAAAATTTCACATTTGTATGCAAACACAAAAGATCCCGAAAAGCCAAATCAATCTTGAGAAAGAAAAACGGAGCTGGAGGAATCAGGCTCCCAGACTTCAGACTATACTACAAAGCTACAGTAATCAAGACAGTATGGTACTGACACAAAAACAGAAATATAGATCAATGGAATAGGATAGAAATCCCAGAGATAAATCCACACACATATGGTCACCTGATCTTTGGTAAAGGAGGCAAGAATATACAATGGAGATAAGATAGCCTGTTCAAAATTGATGCTGGGAAAACTGGACAGCTACATGTAAAAGAATGAAATTAGAACACGCCCTAACACCTACACAACAATAAACTCATAATGGATTAAAGACCTAAATGTATGGCCAGACACTATAAAACTCTTAGAGGAAAACATAGGCGAACACCCTATGACATAAATCACAGCAAGATCCTTTTTGACCCACCTCCTAGAGAAATGGAAATAAAAACAAAAATAAACAAATAGGACCTAATGAAACTTAAAAGCTTTTGCACAGCAAAGGAAACCATAAACAAGGTGAAAAGACAGCCCTCAGAATTGGAGAAAATATTTGCAAATGAAGCAACTGACAAAGCATTAATCTCCAAAATATACAAGCAGTTCATGCAGCCAGCTCAATATCAAATAAACAAACAACCAATACAAAAATGTGCGGTAGACCTAAACAGACATTTCTCCATAGAAGATATACAGATTGCCAACATACACATGAAAGGATGCTCAACATCACTAATCATTAGAGAAAAGCAAATCAAAACTACAATGAGGTATCACCTCATACCAGTCATAATGGCCATCATCAAAAAATCTACAAACAATAAATGCTGGAGAGGGTGTGGAGAAAATGGAACCCTCTTGCACTTTTGTTAGGAATGTAAATTCATACAGCCACTATGGAGAACAGCATGGATGTTCCTTAAAAAAACAAAAATAGAACTACCATATGACCCAGCAATCCCAGTACTGGGCATACACCCTGAGAAAACCATAATTCAAAAAGAGTCATGTACCACAGTGTTCACTGCAGCTCTATTTACAATAGCCAGGACATGGAACAACCTTTGTCCATCGACAGATGAACGGATAAAGAGGATGTGGCACATATATACAATGGAATATTACTCAGCCATAAAAGGAAATGAAACTGAGTTATCTGTAGTGAGGTGGAGGGACCTAGAGTCTGTCATATAGAGTGAAGTAAGTCAGAAAGAGAAAAACAAATACCGTATACTAACACATATATATGGAATCTAAAAAAAAAAAAATTTTTTTTTCTGAAGAACCTAGGAGCAGGACAGGAATTAAGAGGCAGACGTAGAGAATGGATTTGAGGACACGGGGAGGGGGAAGGGTAAGCTAGGACAAAGTGAAAGAGTGGTATGGACTTATATACACTACCAAGTTTAAAATAGATAGCTAGTGGGAAGCAGGCACGTAGCACAGGGAGATCAGCTCGGTACTTTGTGTGCACCTAGAGGGGTGGGATAGAGAGGGTGGGAGGGAGATACAAAAGGGAAGAGATATGGATATATATATATATATATATATATATATATATATATATGTATAGCTGATTCACTTTGTTATACAGCAGAAACTAACACACCATTGTAAAGCAATTTTACTCCAATAAATATGTAAAAAAAAAAAAGATGGAGGGGCTCTATCACTATGAAACAGAATAGATTTTAAAGCAAAGATATATTGCTAGGAATAAGAAAGTGTATTTCATCATACGATGAAGTAAATTAATCAGATTAACAAATAAGCCTAAATGTTTATGCACCTAATAACATAGCTTCAAAATACACAAAGAAAAAATGGATAAAACTACAAGGAGAAAAGTTAAATCCACAATGATTATAATAGGAGTTTTCAACGCCCCTCCACAAAACTACAACAAAATGTTAATTGCAAGTCCAATATTTCTGTAACAGGTTACTTCAAGGGGACCATGCCTGTTATAAAAGACCCTTCCAGGAGCTGATTTGTCTAATGAAATGAGGACTGTTTGATACTGGACAGTTAAAGAGGATTTCCAAGAATCCAGAGGTCAAATTTTGCCAGGAAGATCATTTAGTTCAGATTTTCCCAAGTTTCTATTTTTCTTCCCCTTTTCTGATAAAAATTCATTTATTTAAGCAATGGCACATTATAATTATCAGTAATATTACTCAATTTAAAGAATGAAAACATTTGGACAAAAACAAAAGTTTCTTGTGGGTATATAGTAGGTCAGCTCTTACTGAGATCAGATCCAGACAAGGAAAAACTGCTCCCTCACACATTTACAAAGAAATACAGAAGCTCAGTTATAAGTTGCATAGCTGTAGGAACTCAGAGTGAATGCGTTAGAGCAGGTGAGAGTTTGAAACTCACTGTGAGGGGAAGTAAGGAAGACAGAAAGCAGCACCTAACAATACAGGGACTAAAACAGTCTCTGGTTTCCAGAGGGGTTTGGATGGTAGCCAACATCCTGTAGGGGTTAAGACAACGATTCTGAAATCAGACCTGCATTTGTATCTTGTCTATGTCACTCACTAGTGTAATAGGGAAGAACAAATTTGACTCCATATTGGATCCTTTTACTTATTTTTTTGGCCACACTGCAGCATGTGGGTTCTTAGTTCCCTGAACAGGGATTGATCCCCCGCCCACAGCAGTGAAAGCCCAAGTCTTAACCACTGGACCGCCGAAATTCCTCCCATTTCTTTTACTTTAACCTTTGTATTCTATTGTGTTTGCTACAAGTTGATCACTAAAGGGATGTTGCCTATAGCTTAAAATATCAAATGACCCATCTCCAGGAATCCTGCCTCCCACGCTTGAGCGTCAAGCTAAAATACCTTTGTTTAAGCTCACAGGAAACATCCAGACCAGGCCCACTTGTGAATGGCTGCAGGAAAGAAGAAATTAACACATCCCTTCCAGAGTCTGGCAGGAGCCAGGAGATATCTGCAACAACTTATCACCTTTTTAACTTTACCTCCTCACCTCCCGCCTCTTTGTTCTGTAAAAAAAAACTAGCACCCAAACCCGGGCAAGATCGTTGTTTGGGACTCTAGACCACTATCTTCTGGTCTGCTGGCTTTTCAAATAAAGTCACTATTCCTTGTCCCAACAATTCTCGATTTATTGACCTGTTCATGGGGCGAGCAGTACAAGCTTGGATTCGGTAACACTAGCTCTGCTACTTTAAGAAAGTTACTCAGTCTTCCCTAAGTTCATTTACATTTGTAATTTGGCAAACTCTCAGGATTTACCTTGTAGAGTTCTTGGGATTATTATTTGAGTTGGGAAAGGTAAAACACCTGCTATACAGCACCTGCTATACAGCAAATGCTCAATGAATATGAGCTATTATCAATTTACAAGTAAGATTAACAGTTACATTTTATGGAACCGAACAAGGAACAGGATGAACAAGAAGCCCGTGATTTAATTGGCAATGGGGAGCCATTAAGAGCATTTGACTCATATTCTTATTGAAAACAGAACGTTTGATTAGTTTTCATCTGGAGGGTTTTACAAGATCTGTGGGTGGAGCCTTCTCTAAAGGAAAGGACAGAAAAAGGAAGCATGTTGGGTATATTCCTCACCCTTGTCTTGAATAATTTATAATGGTTAATGGAAATATTTGTAATTTTGGGGAATCTAAGATCATATGTCACTACTGAAGAAAATAATAAATTTTGGATTAAAGCATGATTTGTTGTCAAACTTTTCTTTGATAAAGTTTATTTGAAGCTTGCTGTTGGGTATTAATATTATCCAAAACAGAACTCAATCAGGAAATAGGGTAAAAGACTAGACATCTAGTATTTTCTAGAGGGAAATAGGGACATCTAGTTCATGTCCTTGTATTTGTAAAAGGGATTTAGGGGAAATGGCAAAGCAGATGGTCTTCATGGTCCTGAATGCAGGGTACCTGACATGATCTTTGCCCAGGTCAGAAGCAATGCGATAAAGGACTGTCGCAGAGGTCAAGGTAAAGAAGGAAAAGTAGTTCTCACGTATCTTCTGCAGCTTTCACAATGCTTTTTATTCTCTCTCAGCAACAAGCGAAATAAGGCTTATGGAAATATACTGGCTTAAATACATTTATGAAATATGTAGGACTTAATTTTTTTTTCTCAGGTTCATTTTAAAAGCGCAAATTAAGCAATCTTTATTTCCCTACCTGCCAACAAGAATGCTTGGCACCTGCATTGCAAGTGGAATTCAGCTATGAATAAAGAGGCAAATTGATCAGGGCAGGGAGTCTCCATGTGTTTTGAATAGCAATACTCCCAATATTATTGCTTCCCAGTCAGAACAAGCCTGCGAACAGCATCCCACTCCAGTAACCATTCTCGTTCACCTTCACTGAAGCAGAACACACATGTGAAATGAATTTATGCAAGCGTATCTATCTGCTTTTTCCTCTCTGAAACAGAATAAATCTTTCCATTGCTGGACTTTCCTCCATAGATCCCAGGGCACTTTGCAGGCATTAATGTCTTTTCTTCACAGCAGAGCAAAATCCGAGTACAAAAGGTCAAAATGATTACCCTCATTTTAGAGATGAAGAAACAAACATATAGAAGGTTGAATGACTTGATCCACATCAAAGAAGAGGCCAAGAAAAGAACTGTGACTTGAAAACAGGATGTCTAATGTTCATTAGCATATGGAAAACTCAGAACAATGTACGTAAAAGTCTAGAAATTGACAATAGTTCCATTTTATGAAATTACAAGTCTATCCAGTTCTGAAGTATTGTTCATTGTTTCAAAATGTTTTGTACCAAAATGATTTCAAAGACATTTGTAGATCATTAAACAATAATTGAGAACAGGAGTTGATAGAATTTGAACAACAATATGATCAAGATATAAGAATTAAATTACATGAAAAGTATTATGTGTCAAAAGAATTCTCCATGTTGAAATGGGGCTTTCCTTATTTCCTGTTTTTTTCTGCATGCCATTATCTTTTCTGCGATCTGGTAGCTGTACAAACACAGACACTGAAACAACCTAAAATATTTTTTTTAAGTCTCCCATTGTAGAAGCTGCAGTTCAGGCTACTGACCAGGCGGAGGTGCCTAGAATGAATGCATCTGAGTATAATCTCTAGATGGGATTCCCTGCTCCAAGGACCAATCGTGCCACAAGCAAGCTAAGAATGGCTGAGAAGAAATGAACCTGGGGCTGATACTCTGTCCCCATCCTCTTCTTTACAAGTGCTAAGTTAAATACTTCACAACAGGATCTGAAGGATTCTTCCTATACATTCTGGAATATTAATTCCTAGTCTCTAAATCTAATTGCTGGTGGTCAGCCAACTGTGCTTTGACAGTCAGGACCTGGAGATGCCTTATTGGGCTCATTTTTGGGCTCTTGGATGGGCTGACCCTGATGCTCAGGAGAGATATAGCCAAGCCTGAAGACACCGCTGACTAAGTGCTAGTTTGGGGATGTTTCTGGATTCTAGGACAACCTGCAAATGTGGTTCATGTAAAAAAAATTTTTCTTACTAACTCAGAGTAGCCTGGGATACCTCCATGGCTTAGGGGGGAGCATATACATAGGTGATTAAGGTATATGCCCCAAGCAAGTCACCAGACCATCCCCTTGCAAGGTCCAGGATTCCCTGAGAAGTCCTCAAAGGGCAAATGGATGGCTCTAGTGTTCCCATTATTTCTGAGAAGTTACCCAGTTCCTTCCTTTCTCTAGCTATTATGTCAGGATCCAAGTCAGCAGTGATACAAAGCACAGATTTTTATTTGGTTTTAACTGCAAGGTTTATTATTTTCTTCACCACGGCATAACCAAAGCTAAAGTTGGTAGTGCCTTTGTAAGCCATATTAAATCAGGCAAGAATATAGCCAATACTATGTCAATATCGATTACCTCTAGTGATTATTGTTGTGAAATGATTAACAGCATTACAAAGGAAGCACTTTGCTTTCGTGATTAGAAATGGGAATTGCTTTTTAGACTGGTTTAGTAGTAGAAGTCAAAGGGCTTTTAATCTCCACCCTTCTCCATGTTCATAGTGTGATAAGAACACACCTGCCACCTTAGAAAAATATTAATTCCCATGAAGTGTCTGCAGAGAGTATATTCAGGTTTGGAGAAGTCCACCATTTCTGGAATGAGCAAATGAAAATTCATTAATTAAAGATTATGTCTTGAGTCAATATTTGATTAGACTAATACTTGGTTAACAAGGCTTCTGAAAAAATAATTTTGCATTCTATCACAGTCTAGACCATGGAGAAAAAGTTCAATGTGAGAAGCAAAAGAAAGACCAGGAAAATCCAGACAATTTTCCTCATGCAACAAAGTTTCAGAATTATTTCCTTAGAGAAAAAGTGGAAAGTACCAGAATGTTTCATACATTCTTTATAGGCAAGTACGTAAATTACTTAAAATTTTTCTTAAAAAGTATTATTCACGTCAAAAAATGCTTAAATAAGTTTTACAAATCTCTTTCTTTCTGAAATACCTCTAAATATCAAAATATAGACTTAGAATGGGTATCAAAACAGTTACGGAGATTCTTCTGCATGATGCTAATTTCTAACACTCCCGGTTACATGTGGAAGAGACTAAGGCCTTAAGGGAATCTTTCATTTATTTATTTTTAAAGATCAAGAGAATTAATCACATTCCTTGTGGGGACGTTCTAGGAAGTAAATGTTTTTGCACTAGGCCCTAGGAGTCTAAAAATGAAATCTTAAGAGAATCCCATGGCCAGCCTCTGCCCTCCCAGAAGATTGCTTGGTTGCTGTCACGAGGCCATCTGTATTTGGCAGGTTATTATCTGCTCTGCAGCTTTCTTTCCCAGCTGTATGATGCCTTTATGGTCACCTCCTCCTAATTCAGTTCATAAAGAAATCTTCACCTAATGCACTCTGACCCAGCTCTCCAGCTGTTTCTTTAAGAGCAATTTCTTGTATTTTAGCACCTTGTACAACCTAACATTATATTGATTTTTAAAAGCTCTTTCAGTTTCCACTTCATCCTCCCACTCTTTCATACCCTAGTTTAGGGTCAGCAATGCCTGCTGAGAATATTGCAGGCAGAAGTAGTTAATCTGAACATACCTGCAAACTAAGACCGTCTTAGCGCAGAGAAAGTGTTCTTGAGATTTTTTCAATTCCTTACCTAAATGTTGTTCTGAAATAGAACTGTCTTTGAGAGGAAACTATTAAAATAGAGACAGGAACAGACATGAGAAATCAGTGAAATTAGACTCTGGTATAAAACTGAATCTTGGATCATGTGACTCATACAATAAATAGAGATGATGTTTTAAAGCTAAAGATATCAGTTAGTAATGAGTTGAGCTACATGTATCAGAAACTTGGCTACAGTGACATAATCAAATGAGGTTTATTTTACTCTTAACCAAGAATCTATATTCAAGCATACCATGGCACTTATACTTTCTAAGGAAGTCCACAGCCCAATCTTCTTTCAGCTCTCAGTTTCTTGCAACTTTATCCTCCTGGTTGCAATATACCTGAGAAATATCAGGTATCAAAACTGCATTCCAAGTAGGAGGAAGGAAGAGATAAAGGCAAAAGCTGACTCTACAATTTTTACCTTAGAGACAATAGTTTTGTGGAAGCTGTACCAAGTAGACTTCACTGGAATACGATTTGCTAAGGGGATGTCACACGCTACTGACATTTAAGTAAGGGGTTGGGGAAATTCAGGATTTTAGCTAGGCATGTGGCCAGGCCTCAGATAAATCTGGATTTTATCGGTAAGGAAAGATGGTGGAACGGACCAGTGAGTAGGTAACCAGCAGTATCTGTCCTACTGAAGTTGCTAAATATGGCCAAAAGGAATGGGTGCAGTTAGTGTTCAATCAAGCACACTGCTTCTTTCAGGTATAAAATTCCCCTCTACAAGCTCTAAGCCACTGGGCTGCAAAACAGGATAGCAAGAAATTTCCAGATCATTTTACTCCACATCCTTACAGAGGCCTTAATTTAAAATTACTAATTCTCTCAAAAAGATTTGGAATTGATTTTCTACTTAGGTATGCAGTGTTAGAATTAGGAGTCAGTAAATTAAGGCCCATGGGTCAGATTTGGCCTTCAGCTCATTTTTGTCAATGAAGTATTATTGGAACACAGTCACACCCATTTCTTTACATCTCATCTCTGGTTACTTTAATGGCAGAGGTAAGTCCTTGCAACAGACCCTATTCTCCACAGATTCAAAAATATTTACTATGTGACCCTTTCCAGAACATTTGCCGACCCCAGTGAGAGAAACAGCCCTGTTCTTTTTAGTTCAGGATGCGGGAGGTGTTAATTCCATATTTACACACCACATGAGATACTTTCCCAGTGAGAAACAGCCAGGTCAAGGAAAACAGTAAAGAAGCAGATAGTGGTGGGAAAAAGACACAACGGTATTTGGAGGAATATCCAATCTTATTTAACTGATAGTAATAGAAACTCCAGAATGCAGGACCTCCAGTGCTTATGGGATAACTTTTAGTACAGGCATTCCTCGGAGATACTGCAGGTTCAGTTCCAGACCATCACAATAAAGTGAATATCAAAATAAAGCAAGTCACAATAATTTTTTTGGTTTCCCAGTCCATATGAAAGTTATGTTTACACTCTACTGTACTCTATTAAGTGTGCAATAGCACTATGTCTTAAAAAATGCACAGACTTTAATTAAAAATACTTTGTTGCCAAAAAAAGGGTAAACGTTATCTGACAGTTTAGGGTTGCTACAAACCTTCAGTTTGTAAAAATATACAATATCTGCGAAGTGCAATAGAACAAGATATGCCTGTATTCCTATTAAGATGTTGACTTAGTTTTAACATTCCCAACTTTCTTACAGGAAGTCTAACTGAATCAAGCCTGACTTTGCTAACAAATCAAGCCTTGAATATTCTCACTGAATAGAATCCCCCAGAACTACTTAAATGCACAATTAATTTTCAGAACACAGCAGATTGAATCATCACTTATTTCAAGTGTTTCTCTGGCATTGTTCACAGAAAACAACATTAGGCAGATATGAGATTCATGGTCTTTTCTATACTTTGCCTATCTTTGCCTGGAGGCAAAGAAAATAAATAAGAAAAATATAGAGAGTTAAGTCAAGAGTGTTTGGACGTTTCAAAAACAAAGAGCATCGCTACTGAGTAACACTAAAAAAGACTCACCGTTTTTTGGGTATTTCTGTTTGTTTGTTTTATGCAAGTGAAAATGATATGTAGTTTTCTTAAATATTTTTATTCTGCTTTTGTTTTTCAAAAGTATAGCTCCATTTATTAAGTGCATTGTGGGAAATTATATCGCATGCCTCACTGCTAATTGAAAGAGTCTGGGAAACCAAGGCTGTAGCTGAGTATATACTTGAGTAAAAGTGGATTTTAGGCAAAGGCTGTGTGAGCATCTTCTCTTTTTAATTTAACTCTTGATTTCTTTACCTCCTGAAATAAACTGGATTTTATTTATTTTTAGAGAAGAATTTTTTTTTCAAAATTTTCACTTCCTAGAGAATAAAAACAAATTTTTCTTTAAGTTCACTTTAGTTATTTTCACAATAGTTAGTGCTTCTTTGACAAGCAAATAATTTGATTGGCAGTGTATTCTTTGTGAAATTGAAATCATCTGAACAAAATTTTATCAACAACCATAGCTATTACTACTCAAAAATAGCACTTCACATGTTCTTTCTTTTAGTGATTGCAAAAGCTTCTTAGAAAAGGATTACAAATGAATGTATTACCGCTAAGATCAAACTTACACTTTAGTTTGAAATGGCAAGATACTTCATAAAACTTAAACTTCTGAAACACTGAATTTGTTTCAAAATTAACTTTCTCAAGTTTTTCAGTAAATTTTGATATGTAAGTAGAATATAAACATAAGTGTGCTTTTAGACAACTGTATAACATTTATATAAAATTTGGCCAGGGTTTAAATGACTTAAAATTTTGAGGAATGCTATTCACTATTTTTAAAATATTATTAAAACAAAGGGGGCTTCCCTGGTGGCGCAGTGGTTGAGAGTCTGCCTGCCGATGCAGGGGACACGGGTTCATGCCCCGGTCCGGGAAGATCCCACATGCCGCGGAGCGGCTGGGCCCGTGAGCCATGGCCGTTGAGCCTGCGCGTCCGGAGCCTGTGCTCTGCAGTGGGAGAGGCCAGAACAGTGAGAGGCCCGCGTACCGCAAACAAACAAACAAACAAAAAAACCCCGAAGGATTAGTTACGTCTATACTTTTTCTAAAACTGTATTATTCATTATGTGTTTTGTATCTCCAAATATGTTTATTACATAAAACTTCTAGGATGAAATGCAGAGGCACTAAGAAAGGCTACTTATATTCATTTTGACTTTTAAAAATAAAATAATCTCATTCATAAAGAAACATAATACGACCATCAAAGAGACTCCATTTTTCTCACCTTTCAAACTAACGAAGTCATTGTGTTTTATAAAACCCAGTAGTATTAGATACATGAGGAACCAGCACATTCATTCACTCTTGGTGTGAGTATAAATTGATGCAATCCCTTCAGAAGGGAATTTGGCAACAGCAATTATATTTCTATAAGTACTATCCCTATGGCTCAGTAATTCCTTGTCTAGAATGCATCCTTCAGATAAATTTGCACAACTGAACAAAGGCTGTTTCTTGTAATAATATTGATGGAATTAAGCTTAGGAAAAAAAAATTGTCTAATTCTTGCGTCCTTGTTCTTAACCACTACTCAAATTGCTTGTGACAGCTTCTTTCTGGGAATGATATGCAAGTTATAACGATGGTCTATAAGCTGCATTGTTTTTATTCCTTGGTATGTAAGTATCTTCTTTACCCTTAGTTCTGAAATTAGCTGAATTAAAATTAAAAAAGAGAAAGTCTTTCACATCACTTCTGCTGTTCTTGTTGCCTTAAGAAATATTTGAGTCTAACGAATTCATCAAACTCAGTGCCTAAAGAATCTATAGCCTCCAAACTTTACCTTCTCAGTGTCAGAGCCACATAATACCACAGCTTTTAATACTTCTATAAAATAAAATAAAATAGAATAGAATATCAGTTGAGATGAGGACGTTTTAAGCAACTAAAAATTAAAATTCACAATTGTGAGTCAAAGTACCTGTTTTCACATTTAAATCAAAAAATGCCATGAAAATACAACTATAATGGGATAAGATATTTAGTTAATGTGATTATGCAATTAACTGAAATTTGCAATTCAAGTAAAAAACATTTTCTTTGACATCTGAATTGGTTGTTGATTGGAGATAAATGACGCCTGGAAATGAAATCTGTTTAGATAACTCAGCTATCAACAGCTATTTAATGGTGCTCTTTATTTACCCCTTATTTCATTTAGACTATTTTTAATCAAATTTCCTAAACCTTATTAACTATGGTAATTCAAAACTTGGACAAAAAATTATTAAATCTATTAGGAGTGATAAGTTCAGAAGGCCACACATTTCATTTTTCCTAAACAAAGTCATCTAACCGTTAGTTGATTTACAAATTATTAGAATAAATATGATCATAAAAAAGCACACATCAGTATTCAGATATAAATAGGTATGAAACCATGAGTGAATCAATTTCTTATGAAGTTCAAATAGAAGTGGGCTGAAAAAAATCTCATCTTAAAAATTAATACCTCAGTCAATGTGAGTAGGCCATCTGTGTTTATCAGTGGTCCCTTACTGAAATTAGGCCTTCTTCCTCCCACAGAGACTTGGGCTCTCTCTCCTCCCATGATTACATTTCAAAGGTCTGACTCCCAGGTCTTAAGAAAGACATTTCTGGATTATAGAATCTTTACATCTCAAACTGACAGAGAAAAAATTTACAAGTTTTCCAAAGGAAATGCTCTGAGAAAAGGGAGGTCAGGGGCCTATAGTGAGGAAGAAACCTGTCTAAAGTTAATAAAACTGAGGAGAGCATTAAGGCCATTTTGATCAGTAGAGAGTTTGGAAAATGTATTTGCACCACGTAGAAAGAATTAAAAATCTTCATTAACCTAATTTATTGGCAAAGATCCCTGTTATCATTTTGGTGTTTGCCCTTTCAAGGTTCATGCATCATTTCTTTATAAATATAAATTTTGTCCTTCATGAACTTTTGTAGTCTTTTCCAACCAATTCATAACAGAGCCATGAAACAATTAAAATCAGATGAAAATCTGTCTATAATGACAACAACAAAACAAGAACAGCATCCACTCTCATGAATTATGAGATTTTCACATGTCAGGCATTACTCTAAGCCCTTTACTTAAATAACCTGATTTAATTTGCCCCCAGACTCTGTAACTGCTATTTGTACCCACATCTCACTTTTTTTAAATATGAGAAAATCAAGGCTAAGAGATGCTGAGTAACTTGCTCAGAATTCTACAACTAAAAATCAGTTTTATAAAATTTATTTGAAGTCCATACTGCTTGACCCCTAAGCCCTGGCTGGTAACCTCTACACTCTATTTTCTCTGATAGATTCTTTATGTACTTTGCAACCCATCATTACTCACCCTTAGAATCATGACATTACCATCCTCACAGGACCAAGACTTTTAAATTACATTTCACAAGTTATATTTTCCATTCCATTTAAACTGTAGTTTTAAAAACATGCACCTATGAAAGCTTTGAAATGTTCACTTGGGATTCAGCATCTGAAACTTAGAATGTCTCTGGGCCAACAACATGAAAACATCTGCCTTCTCCTTGGTTAACAAGTGAAACCTCTGGGATACAATTCAACTTCAGAAAAATTATTATTTAATGGAGTAAGGGTCCAACTCAGGAAATAGCTTTACTCTTTCCAAATGCATGTGAATTACTAATAAGAAAAGCCAATTATGCTCCTTAATATACTGCAGTCCAATTTAGTAATTCCCAATACAGGTTTGCCACAATCCAGGGTCTTAAAGAAAATCTCAAGGATTTTTATAAAACACTGCCAAAGTCCTCAAAGAAAATCAATTTACTTTTAAATAAGTCTGATTCAGTACTCTGAGCAGTATGGTATTAAATTCAAGATATCTAGAAATGGTAAAAACAATTGAGAGTTATCCAGGTTGTTAATGCTGACCTGTGTGAGGCACTGATCTAGGAGTTCTGGATGAGAGAAAAAGATGCTCACACAGCTACAGGCACGCAAAGGGAAAGGAGATAAGGACGTGGTCTCCAGCAAGGATGATTTTCTTGTTAGTAACAGAAATCTACTAAAACTGGAGATGATTTCATGGAAGGGCACCAGGTATCTCAATTCAGAGACCTGGCAGGAAGTGTGGTTAGGCTACGAAAGGGACTGACACCAGGAACAAGAAAGCTTTGAACTGAGATGATTTTATCTGTCAACAGAGGATTGAATGATCTCCATCTCTTTTTCTCTGGGCACTCAAATGCCATTCTTCTATCTCTTCCCAGCATGCCTTTCTCTATTTTGGAATGTATTAGACCCGAACATGGCCACTCCAGGCTCCGGCTTTACTGTGCCGAAACAGACAGATTCTCTAACTCTGATTTCTATGTCAAGAAGGGAAAGAATATACCTTGCAAATCAAGGGCCAGGGATCCATCCAATCCCAATAACCTTTGACAGAGGGCGTGAGAGCTGTGGCTTAACTCTCATTTAGCAGGAGTTGCAGGTAAAAGTTTGAAAAAAGGAAATAAGCCCTGTAAGAACTGGGTGCAGGGCAAAGGAGAAAATGTTCAGCACAGGAAATTGAGTGGTACATACATAATCTTAATGTACAGCAGAATGTGATAAGAAGTATGCAAGAGAGGAGGACAAATTATTATGATAGTGAAAATGTAAGAGGTTATTTTTGGTCACGTATATGTGACCATGTGTGTGTGCATGCATGTGTGTGTATAAAGAACTGTAATATATAACACCACATTTGATAGTTCTAACCAGCGTCATGAGCTTTTTTTGTATACAGTTATAGCATTTAAAGTGAGCCTTCATAAAGATATTGATATCAATCATTAATTTAATGCTTAATTTATGTCAGACTGTTATAAAATCTATTAATGTATTATGCATTTAATTTTTACAGCAAGACTATAGATAGATACTATTATTTTCCCCATCTGAGAGAAAGGGAAATTCGCCCTTAGGAGAAGCTAAGAGCTCAATGGAGGCCACATATCTAATAATTTATAGAGGCAGATTCTAGCCCATGTTTCTTTGCTAATTCTCTTACCCACTGTGCATTACTGTCATTCCAAGCCCTGATGATGGTAGACTTTTATTAGAGAGATAGGATTCTAATATGTCTTGTAGAAGATTATAAGAGTAAAGGCAAGAGGATGGTAGAATTCTGGAGTGTTTAAGGAACACTGAGCAACTGTTTTTAGCTGAAACATGGGATGTATAAGAGATACCAATCCTGAAACATAAATCTGTTCCTGAGCACTGTGGGTCATGAAAACCATGTTTAGCAGGAGAGAAAATTAATAGAAATTGTTATTGATGAAAGTCAGTGTGATGGTAGTGAAAAGGGTTTACAGGTTGGGTTGGGAGAGGGAATAAGATGTCATAAGAATCTGGCAAGGAGACTACTGCATTGTCGTGACAAGATCATCTATTGCAGTACACGTTATTAGATGATATAAATAATAAGCATCTTGCAGCCTTATATGAATGAACTTGGATAACCAAGAGATCAGCTAAAGTCTAATAAGATGGAAAGTTGTCAAAAAAAGTAAGTGTTACGCTTAAGGCATCTATTACTGTTTCTTGTCTATCAGCTGTTATCACTTCAGAAAAGAAAATAGAAAAGAAAGAACTTGAGAAATACGATTCTCTGAATTCTCTACCTAAATGCAAGACAGTTTTCCTCAACTCCCTATCCATCAGCAAGTCTATTTGGCTCTACCTCTAAATTATAGCTTATATTAATAGCTTTTTTATCCAATGCTTCCACTCCAACTCAAGCCATCATCATATCCTTTCCAAATATCATAGTAATTTTCTAGCTGTGCTCTCACCTGCCAATTTCAATCTACCTCACATCTATCCACTGTTCGTAAAGCAAACAGAGAAATCATTTAAAATATCTTTAGATTAAGCCTCTTGCCTGATTAAAACTTATCAGTAGTTTAGAAATGATCTAAGACTAAAATCCAAATCCTTTGAATAGTCTTTGAAACTACAAATGATTTAAACACTCTGTCCCTTTCCAGCTTTATATTTTGTCATTTTCCCTACCCTAGTTATCCCATTCTATTGCTCTTCAGCTATGCTGACTTCTTTCTGTTACTTTAATACTCCATAATCTTTCCCAACTCAGGAATCATGTCCTTTCTGGACTATACTCATTTCTCCTTAGATGCCAATATATTTTCCTCTTCAGAATCTAGGATTATGCAGTCAGAGACCCATACATTACCAATTAAAAACAGTTGCCATCTCCTTCCCTTAGTCACTAGTACACCATGGAAGAATATTAATTAACTGGTAAAGGGCAAAAACCACTGTGGAGTTTTCCAGATCAAAGAAAGAGCATGCACAAAGTTCCATACACAGAAGTGCACCTATAAGGCTAGAATATAGTTGCAAGCAGAGTAGGGGTGAAAAGTACAGAAAGGTAAGAGATGAGATAGGAGAGGTAGGTTGGGATCTGCAGAGCTTTTTAAGTCAACATAAGGAGGTTAAGCATTATTTTGAACTATACAGTGGTATATGAGAAGGAAGGTAATGAAATGTTCTAAGCAGAGGAGTGTGATATGGCTATAACTGCATTTTAGAAAGATGAGGTTGGTAGCAGAGGGGAGAGGGCAAAATGGGAGCCAAGAAAACTAACCAAGCAGGAGATGATGGGGTCCTGACCTAAAATGAGAAGCAGTGTGAGGAGGGGCTAGCAGAGGGGAATACTTAGACAGCAGAATTAACTGCTGGGATATTACTCATCAATTAAAGATCTATTTGCACTCTTGACACTACTTTTTCCAAAATAAATAATTTGTTTCAGTAAGATATTTTCCTTTGATTAAGGCCATTAGTGGTATAATTAAACAAGTAGCTTAGTTCTTATAATGAGAAGGAGATATTGTAAATAGACTCATACATTTTATTTTTAAGAGCTAAATGGGAGGAAGCAGTTAAACCTCAGACCCTTAGGGAAAATAAAACTAAACCTTATCATCAGGCACTGGAGATTTTAAAGCAGTGAGTCAGGTCAGAGGTGTTTAATCCACAATGAAAATTAGATACTCCCCAAATGAGTACATTGCTGAAGGCACTTAAAATGAAGCAGCTGAGTTTTGTTGTTATTGTTGGAATTTTTGTTTGCATTTTTGAAGGTTTAAAAACATGATATGTTTTTAATTTTTTTTTTTTTTTTTTGGCTGCGTTGGGTCTTTGTTGCTGCACATGGGCTTTCTCTAGTTGCAGTGAGCTGGGGCTACTCTTCCTTGTGGTGTTTGGGCTGCTCATTGAGGTGGCTTCTCTTGTGGCAGATCACGGGCTCTAGGCACGTGGGCTTCAGTAGTTGCAGCATGCAGGCTCAGTAGTCGTGGCTCGTGGGCTTAGTTGCTCCACGGCATGTGGGATTTTCCTGGACCAGGGATCGAACCCATGTCCCCTGCATTGGCAGGCAGATTCTTAACCACTGTGCCACCAGGGAAGTCCCATGATATGTTTTTAAACTTTAACTTTTAATTTTAACTTTTACCTGTTTTGGAACTGGCAACTCTCACATATAGCTGGTAGGAATATAAAATGAACCAACCAATTTGGAAAGAGTTGTGCCAGCTTTTTGTAAAAGTAAACTTATATTTATCCTATGATATAGCAATTCATCCCTAAGTATTTACTGAAAAGAAATTAAAATATATGTACACAAAATTAAATTGAAAAGAACTTGTACAAAATGTTTCAAAGCCATTTTATCATAACATCCAAAAAAAAGCAACAATTTCCCACCACTTCAAACTGCTAAATGAATAAACACGTGATATATGCAAATAATGAGATAGTAATACACAGTATGAACAACTGCTCTCTGCAAAAACATGAGCACATTACAAAGTCATTATTCTGAGCTCAAGAAGCCAAACACAAAATATCACATACTGTATATTTCCACCTATAAGGAGAACTGAGATGTTGGAAATATCCTGTATATTGATAGCAGTGCTGATTACCTTCATTTGTCAAAACATTAAATGTGTGAAGCTCACTATATAGAAATTTTACCCCCCCCCCAAAAAAAGAACTATAAACAAATAGACCATGGATTAGCAGTATTTCAGGTTAGAGAAGACAAGAAAGATATAAATAAATGTAATGCCTGATCCTGGATTGGATCCTAGTCCCAGGTAACAATAGCTCTAAAGGACATTATTGATCCAATTGGTGAAATTTGAATATGGGCATTAGAAAACAGTGTTATCTCAATCTTCAATTTCCTGACCTTGTAACTCTTCTATGTTTACATAAGCCTTCACCTTCAAAATAAAAACTATCAGAATTCTCAGACAATGACACATCTTGATCTCCTACATAATTACCAGAGATAGAATAAGACCCATTGAACTACCATCCTCAGACCAGTCAGCAGGAATTTGCAAACACAAAAATTATACACTGCCAAGAATCATCATAATTGAGGGAAACTAGTGCCGTGAAACTCTTCACACAGAACTTGAAGAAACACAATTATCATTATCAGTATGGTTACTAGGCTACAATGGAGCTGTATCATAAATAGTCTGAGGGAAAATGATTTTGAATCTCAAATTTTATACTTTATTAAACCAGCATTCTTATGTGAGGGAAAAACACAAATATTTTCAAAGACATTGGAGTTAAAATCTAAAATAGATTTCTGGCTTCTGCTTAGAATGTATAAATCTGGCAAGGTCATTGTTCCCATCAGCCATGAGAAAATCTCAGTAAAATAAGTTCCCCTTTATTTCATGCTCTGATTGGTTTTGTTAGCTTCCTATGACTGTTGTAACAAATTTTCACAAACTTGGTGGCTTAAAAACAGCAGAAATATATTATCTCACAATTCTGGCAACCAGAAGTCTGAAATCAGTTTCACTGGGTTGAAATCAAGGTGTTGAGAGGCCCAAACCTCCTCCATGGGCCCTAGGGGAGAATCTGTTCTTTGTTTCTTCCAGCCTTGGTGGCTGCCAGCCTTCCTTGGCTTGTGGCTGCATTACTCCAGTCTCTGTCTCCATAATGACATGGGAGAGGAAGCTCTTCTCTGTGAGGTCAAATTTCTCTCTGTCTCCCCTTATATAGTTACATATGATTGCATTTAAGGCCAACTCTGATAGTCCAGGATAAAGTTCCAATGTCAAGATACTTAGTTTAATCACATCTGTAATGGCCCTTTATCCAAATGATGTAGCAAGTATAGGTTGCCGGGATTAGAACCTGATATTTTGGGGGACCATTATTCTGCCTACTACACTTATCATTTGATTTCTTCACTGTTTTGGCTTTTTACCTTGAGGCTTACTTTAAATGCAAAGTCTTTATTTTTGTTGCTGTTGGTTTCTTTATTTTTGTCAACTCTTCCTTTCATCACTTTTTAAGTTTCCTGTCCCTGGGTGTTCTATGCTAATCAGGTCTCCTGGTTGCAACTGGACTTTCCATCCCATTATGATATTTCTAATACCACAGGCATGTGCACAGTTCCTAGTCATAAGGTTGATACCATCCCTGGCTGGCAACTTGTTAAAAGCAGTAGCCACAGTTGGTGGTTTGTCACTGTTGAAGTTATATGTTTTGTCTCCTTTCTTTCCAGTGTGGGGAAGCCTAACTCAAGGCCATATTTCCAGCAGAGTTTTAGACTCTGTCCGAGTTCATTATGTTTATTGCTCTTTACTTTGCAATTGTGGGAATATTTTTTCTTGCTTTTGGATTCAGAATCTACCAGGACTTTGCCCTGCTTTGTGTTTCTGATCTATTTGTAATCTACTGAGATATTTCCTTCATTTGGAACCCAGCTCTATCGTTTGTTGTTGCTGTCTATGTTCATACTGTACTTGGCTCAGCCACGTGTTTGAAGCAGAGAGCTGTGTCATAACCTAGGCTTGTCACGTCATCTGGACCAGAAATTTTAGTTGTTTTTATTATCTTGTGCCCTTTACTGGTATTAACTTGAAAAAAAACTAGTATTATGAATTATCACAAATTATCCTGGTTGAAATACATTCATGTTAATGTAAGATATATATATTTCCTTAGATGATCCACTGTAATTTAGCATTAGTTATGGACATTTAAAATGTTATCATAGCATTTGAGAGAATACTGGTGAAAATCCAATTCAGCAGAAGCTGGTAAGACTCCCACACAAAATAATTAATGTAGAGCTGTTTTTATCTTCCTCCCCTGGGAGCTAAATAAAAGATTATTAATGTTTGCAGACCATGTTAGATAATAAATTCAATACCATGCCAAACAATCATTTATAGCTAACATAATGGTATGCAAACCTTAAGGAAGTATCCCTTAAAGAAAAATATTCTACAATACAAATCCATGAGCACCAGGATGTATGAGTAGGTCCACAGGACATAATTATGCCACTAAATTCTCAACATCAATCATGAAGTGAAAGGTGCAGATGGTCATGATATTTTTGAAGTTTACTACAAGACACTAATGATTAAACAAAGATTAGCTATTATATCACAGATATTAAAATGTAAGCATCTTGAAAAAATTCTTTTATGTTTTTGTTGGTAGATCTTAGCATCAGATATGAATAATAACACACACACACACACACACACACACACACACACTTGTACTAAACTGAAAAAGTCAATTAAATTTGAAAACCAATGAAAATTACATTCAATTATTTGAGTGTACATTTCTATTGCCTATGCAAGCAAATTTTGTATGTATAAACAACCCAAAAATAAAAACATATACACTAAAACACAGACATAATAATTTTCAGGAAAAGGGAACAAGCAACTTATAAACACCACTTCTATGATTTAGACAATGCTATCTACACCGTTAAACAGATTGATGTGATAAAAAGACTCTGAGGAGGGCTTCCCTGGTGGCGCAGTGGTTGAGAGTCCACCTGCCGATGCAGGGAACACAGGTTTGTGCCCTGGTCCGGGAGGATTCCGCATGCCGCGGAGCAGCTGGGCCAGTGAGCCGTGGCAAAAAAAAAAGACTCTGAGGGGTATTGCAACACCCCTAGATTCATATTAAGTACAAATACACAATAAAGTTTTTTTTAAGAAAATCAGTTTATTTTAAAAATTAGTTTATGAATTGAAAAAATAGAGATTATATATGAACTATGGAAAGAATTGAAATTTTTACAGCAAATTTCCTTGATTTTTTTAAACAATTTGCAAACAGTATACCATACAATATTTTCCCATAGAGTTGTTTCTAACAGTTTATTATTATTTTTTAATAGGTCTTTATTGGAGTATAATTGCTTTACAATACTGTGTTAGTTTCTGTTGTACAACAAAGTCAATCAGCCATATACATACATATGTCCCCATATCCCCTCCCTCTTAAGCCTCCCTATCCCACCCCTCTAGGTCATCACAAAGCACTGAGTTGATCATCCTGTGCTATGCTGCTGCTTCCCACTAGCTAACTATTTGACATTCAGTAGTGTATATATGTCAAAGCTACTTTCACTTTGCCCCAGCTTCCCCCTCCCATCGCACGTCCACAACTCCATCCTCTATATCTACATCTTTATTCCTGCCCTGCAACTAGGTACATCAGTACCATTCTTTTTTAGATTCCATATATATGCGTTAGCATATAGTGTTTGTTTTTCTCTTTCTGACTTACTTCACTCTGTATGACAGACTCGAGGTCCATCCACCTCACTACAAATAACAAAATTTCGTTTCTTTTCATGGCTGAGTAATATCCCATTGTATATATGAACCACATCTTCTTTATCCATTCATCTGTTGATGGACATTTAGGTTGTTTCCATATCGTGACTATTGTAAATAGTGCTGCAATGAACATTGTGGTACATGTCTCTTTTTGAATTATGGTTTTCTCAGTGTATATGTCCAATAGTGGGATTGCTGGGTATATGGTAGTTCTATTTTTAGTTTTTTAAGGAAACTCCATACTGTTTTCCATACTGGTTGTATCAATTTACTTTCCCACCAACAGTGCAGGAGAGTTCCCTTTTCACCACACCCTTTCCAGGATTTATTGTTTCTAGACTTTTTTTATAATGGCCATGCCGACCGGCATGAGGTGATACCTCATTCTGGCTTTCATTTGCATTTCTCTAATAATTAGGGATGTTGAGCATCTTTGCATGTGCCTCTTGGCCATCAGTTATGTCTTCCTTGATGGAATGTCCATTTTTTAACTGGATTGTTTTTCTTTTTGATATTGAGCTCCATGAGCTGTTTTTATATTTTGGAGATTAATCCTTTGTCTGTTATTTCATTTGCAAATGTTTTCTCCCATTCTGAGGGTTGTCATTTTGTCTTGTTTAAGGTTTCCTTTGCTCTGCAAAATCTTTTAAGTTTAATTAAGTCCCATTTGTTTATTTTTATTTCCATTACTATAGGAGGTGGGTCAAAAAATCTTGTTGTGCTTTATGTCAAAGAGTGTTTTTCCCATGTTTTCCTCTAAGAGTTTTATCGTGTCTGGCCTTACATTTAGGTCTTTAATCCATTTGGAGTTTG
Organism: Tursiops truncatus; assembly: GCF_011762595.2. Taxonomy (NCBI): domain Eukaryota; kingdom Metazoa; phylum Chordata; class Mammalia; order Artiodactyla; family Delphinidae; genus Tursiops; species Tursiops truncatus. The sequence goes on from NC_047042.1 coordinate 52,728,802, forward strand.
TTTTTGTGTATGGTATTAGGAAGTGTTCTAATTTCATTCTTTTACATGTAGCTGTCCAGTTTTCCCAGGCTGTCTTTTCTCCATTGTATGTTCTTGCCTCCTGTGTCATAAATTAGGTGCCCATATGTGCATGGGTTTATCTCTGGGCATTCTATCCTGTTCCATTGATCTATATTTCTGTTTTTATGCCAGTACCATACTGTCTTGATTACTGTAGCTTTGTGGTATAGTTTGAAGTCAGGAAGCCTGATCCCTCCAACTCCGTTTTTCTTTCTCAAGATCGCTTTGGCTATTCAGGGTCTTTTGTGTTTCCATACAAATTGTAATATTTTTTGTTTTAATTCTGTGAAGAATGCCATTGGTAGTTCAATAGGGATTGTACTGAATCTGTAGAATGCTTTGGGTAGTACAGTCATTTTCACAATATTGATTCTTCCAATCTAAGAGCATGGTATATTTCTCCATCTGTTTATGTCATCTTTGATTTCTTTCATCAGTGTTTTATAGTTTTCTGAGAACAAGTCTTTTGCTCCTTAGGCAGGTTTATGCCTAGGTATTTTATTCTTTTTGTTGCACTGGTAAATGGGAGTGTTTCCTTAATTTCTCTTTCAGATTTTTCATCATTAGTGTATAGGAATGCAAGAGAATTCTGTGCATTAATTTTGTATCCTTCTACTTTACCAAATTCATTGATTAGCTCTAGTAGTTTTCTGGTAGCATTTTTACAATTCTCTATGTATAGAATCATGCCATCTGCAAACAGTGGCATCTTTTCTTCTTCTTTTCCGATTTGGATTCCTTTTATTTCTTTCTCTCTCTCATTGCTGTGGCTAGAACTTCCAAAACTATGTTGAATAAGAGTGGCGAGAGTGGACATCCTTGTCTTCTTCCTCATATTAGTGGAAATGCTTTCAGTTTTTCACCCTTGAGTATGATGCTTGCTGTGGGTTTGTCATATATGGGCTTTATTATGTTTAGGTAGGTTCCCTTTACACCCATTTTCTGGAGAGTTTTTATCATAAATGGGTGTTGAATTTTGTCAAAAGATTTTTCTGCATCTATTGAGATGATCATATGGTTTTTCTCCTTCAATTAGTTAATATGGTGTATCACATTGATTGATTTGCATATATTGAAGAATCCTTGCATCCCTGGGATAAATGCCACTTGATCACGGTGTATGATCCTTTTAATGTGCTGTTGGACTCTGCCAGTAGTTAGTTCCGGATTTTTGCATCCATGTTCATCAGTGATATTGGCCTATAATTTTCTTTTTTTGTGATATCTTTTTCGGGTTTTGGTATTAGGGTGACAGTGGCTTCATAGAATGAGTTTGGGAGTGTTTCTCCCTCTGCAATTTTTTGAAGAGTTTGAGAAGGATGGGTGTTACCTCTTCTCTAAATGTTGATCGAATTCGCCTATGAAGCCATCTGGTCCTAGAGCTCTGTTTGTTGGAAGATTTTTAATTTTGGTTTCAATCTCATTACTTGTGATAGGTCTGTTTATATTTTCTAATTCTTACTGGTTCAGTCTTGGAAAATTGTACTTTTCCAAGAATTTGCCCATTTCTTCATGGTTGTCCATTTTACTGGCATATAGTTTTTGTAGTAGTCTCTTATAATCCTTTGTATTTCTGCAGTGTCAATTGTGATTTCCCCTTTTTTCATTTATAATTTTTTCTTGATGAGTCTGGCTAAAGGTTTATCAATTTTGTTTATCATCTCAAACAACCAGCTTTTAGTTTTATTGATCTTTGCTATTGTTTTCTTCAGTTCTATTGCATTTATTTCTGCTCTGATCTTTATGATTTCTTTCCTTCTACTGACTTTGGGTTTTCTTTGTTCTTCTTTCTCTAGTTGTTTTAAGTGCAGGGTTAGATTGTTTATTTGAGATTTTTCTTGTTTCTTGAGGTGAGATTGAATTGCTATAAACTTCTCTCTTAGAACTGCTTTTGCTGCATCCCATAGGCTTTGGGTCATTGTGTTTTCATTGTCATTTATTTCTAGGTATTTTTTTTATTTCTTCAGTGATCTCTTGGTTATTTTGTAGCATACTGTTTAGCCTCCATGTGTTTGTGTTTTTTACAGTTTTTTTTTTTTTCCTGTAATTGACTTCCAGTCTCATAGCATTGTGGTCAGAAAAGATGCTTGATACGATTTCAATTTTCTTAAATTTTCCAAGGTTTGATTTGTGACCCAAGATGTAATCTATACTGGAGAATGTTCTGTGTGCACTTGAGAAGAAAGTGTATCCTGCCGCTTTGTGTGCAATGTTCTATAAGGAACAATTAAATCTATCTGGTCTATTGTGTCATTTAAAGCTTGTGTTTCCTTATTTATTTTCTGTTTGGATGATCTGTCCATTGGTGTAATTGGGATGTTAAAGTCCCCTACCATTATTGTGTTACTGTCAATTTCTCCTTTCATGGTTGTTAGCATTTACCTTATGTACTGAAGTGCTCCTATGTTGGGTGCATAAACATTTATAATTTTTATATCTTCTTGGATTGATCCTTTGGCCATTATGTAGTGTCCCTCCTTATATCTTGTAACAGTCTTTATTTTAAAGTTTATTTTATCTGATATGAGTATTGCTACTCCAGCTTTCTTCTGATTTCCATTTGCATGGAATATCTTTTTCCATCTCCTCACTTTCAGTCTGTATGTGTCCCTAGGTCTGAAGTGGGTCTCCTGTAGATAGCATATATATGGGTATTGTTTTTGTATCCATTCAGCCAGTCTGTTTCTTTTGGTTGGAGCATTTAATCCATTTTCATTCAAGGTTATTATCGATATATATGTTCCTATTATCTTTTGTTAATTGTTTTGGGTTTGTTTTTGTGGGTCTTTTTCTTCTCTTGTGTTTCCCCCTTAGAGAAGTTTCTTTAGCATTTGTTGTAAAGCTGGTTTGGTGGTGCTGAGTTCTCTTAGCTTTTGCTTATCTGAAAAGCTTCTGAATTCTCCATCAAATCTGAATGAGATCCTTGCTGGGTAGAGTAATCTTGGTTGTAGGTTTTTCTCTTTCATCACTTTAAGCATATCATGTCACTCCCTTCTGGCCTGCAGAGTTTCTGGTGAAAAATCAGCTCATAACCTTATGGGGATTCCTTTGTATGCTATTTTTTGTTTTTCCCTTGCTGCTTTTAATATTTTTTTCTTTGTATTTAATATTTGTTAGTTTGATTGATATGTATCTTGGTGTGTTTTTCCTAGGGTTTATCCTGTATGGGACTCTCTGTCCTTCTTGGACTTGGGTGACTATTTCCTTTCCCATGTTAGGGAAGTTTTTGACTATAATCTCTTCAAATATTTTCTCAGTCTCTTTCTTTTTCTCTTCTTCTTCTGGGACCCCTATAATTCAAATGTTGGTGTGTTTATTATTGTCCCAGAGGTCTCTGAGATTGTCTTCAATTCTTTTCATTCTTTTTTTCTTTATTCTGCTCCTTGGCAGTTATTTCCACCATTTTGTCTTCCAGCTCACTTATTCATTCTTCTGCCTCAGATATTCTGTTATTGATTCCTTCTGGTGTATTTTTCATTTCAGTTATTGTGTTGTTCATCTCTGTTTGTTTGTTCTTTAGTTCTTCTAGCTCTTTGTTAAACATTTCTTGTATTTTCTCAATCCGTGTTTCCATTCTATTTCTGAGATTCTGGATCATCTTTACTATCATTACTCTGAATTCTTTTTCAGGTAGATTGCCTATTTCCTCTTCATTTATTTGGCCTTGTAGGTTTTTACCTTGGTTTTTCATCTGTGACACGTTTTTGTGCTCTATTTTTTTTTATGAATCGAATTGTGTTCCTGTCTTACTGGTTGTTTGGCCTGAGGCTTCCAACACTGGAGTTTGTAGGCTGTTGGGTAGAGCTGGGTCTTGGTGCTGAGGTGAGGACCTCTGTGAGACCTCACTGACGAATATTCCCTGGTGACTGAGGTTCTCCGTTAGTCCAGTGGTTTGGAATTGGAGCTCCCACTATAGGAGCTTCAGCCCGACCCCAAGTTCATAAATCAAGATCCCACAAGTCATGTGGTGTGGCAAAAAAAAAAAAGAGAACAGTAACAAAGTAAATAGACTAGGAAGCTAACAGATACGTTAGAAAGAATATAAAAATAAAAATATAGATGTATCAACAACTGGGATGTACATCAGTACCACAATAGTAAAAAAGAGGAGGAGGGAAAAGAAAAAAAAGGAGGGGGGAAGGCCTTGGCTGTAGAGGGCGGGGCCTAAGCCAGGGAAGGGATTGGGTGGTGGGCAGGGCTTATGCTTAGGACCCACAGGGCTGGAAAAGTCCTGGGCCTGCAGGGGTGTGGCTTAAGTTCAAGGAACAGAAGGGACCCAGGTGTGCCCCCCACCCCTGGTCTCAGAGGGTAGGGGACGTCACCTGGGAGCCCAGCAGGCTTCCTTGGGGAGAGGGGGCCTTGGATGGCAGGGAACTGGCCTGGGAGCTCAGCAGGATCCCCCGGCTCGAGTGGGTGGGGCAATCAACCTCTGCTCCTCTCCCACTCTTCCCGGAGGGTCCCTCCTGCATGCCTCTCCTGATCTTCCCAGCCTCAGGGGCACGCATCCTGTCTGGCCTCCACTTCTCTCCCCTCAGTCCCCCCACATCCTAGCGGTTCACTTGGGGGCTTCTCCCATCTCCTTGGATGTCAGGATCCCCCACCAGCAGCTGGCAGGTGCCCTAGATGTGGGGAGATGCTAACTTGGCATCTTCCTACACTGCCATCTTACACAGTAAAGTTTTCAAATGATAAGTTCTCCAAATATTTTAATACCAGAAAATTTCAAAATTAATCTAAATATGGTCAAATGTCCAGTTATAGAGGTATTATGATTATAGTCAAATGTCTTTTCAAAGAGCCTCAAACTCTACTGTAAGTCCTGGATTAAATTTTTATGATTTTATTTTGATTGTCACAATGTATTTAAAATTTCCCTCTTAAAACATTCATAAAATACCTTTTTAAACATATCTTTATCTCAGAATTTTCAATTCTATTGTACTCTCAAAAAAGCATAATTTTGGTAAATTTAAAATTGTTTATATTTTAGTAAATCTCCCCCATAAAAACACAATACAGCTTTAGGGAATTTGCATTCTATACAAATATAACACTCAACTGATATATACTAGATATACATATATCCAAAAAGTATTCTATGTAGACAGGTTACCTATGTAACTACACATTGGGTAATTTACCCAAAGCCAACAGGTCACTTTTAGAATGTCTAATAGGTACAGGTAAACTTTCTAGATGCTGGGGAAACATTAGCAACAGGAACAAAGAATAATCTTTGTCCTCATGGCAGTTACTTTCTTGTAGGAGGAAGACAAAAAATAAATTCATAAAGATGTATATATAGCATAAGAGATAATGAAAATTGTAAAAAATAACAAAGCAGGAAATGAGAGATGTGAAATAACAAAGGGATAGGTTGCAAATTTAGTAGACAGTCAGAAAAGGCCCTATTGAGATAAATGGAATTGGATTGAAGATCAGAAATAAATCAGGGAATTAGCTGTGTAGATACTGGAGAAAGAACATTCCAGGCAGAGAAAACTACAAGTGCCAGAGCACCGAGGACAGAGTAGCTAGTGCTTAGAGAGCAATGAATTAGAAGAAAGGGGTATGAGGGGTGAATCTTTGTCATCTTTGGCTTCTACTTTGAGAGAGGTGCAAAAGAGATGGAGGGTTTTGATCCAATGATAACAATGATTTTATTATTCTGAGAGTAGACTAAGTGAGGAATGGGCAAGAGCAGAACCAGGTGGACTAGTTGAAAGGCTATTACAGTTATTCAGACAAAGCCAGGGTAATAGCCAAGAAGGTGGTAAGTAGTTGCTACATTTTTATAGTGACAACATGTTTTCCTGATTTTATATGCAGTAAGAGAGAAAAAGAGAAGTCAATGTTTTTGGCTTGAGAAACTGAAAGGCTGGACTTTCCACTTTCTGAGAAGGAAAGCCTTGAGGAAAAGTAGGTTTTTGAGGAGAAGGATCAAGAGTAAGTTTTTTTGTCTCTTTTAAGGACATTTTAATTTTGAGATGTCTATTAGAAATCCAAAAGCTGATGTTAGTCGGTTAATCCACATAAAAATCTGGAATCAGGAGAGAGGTTCATTCTATAGCTGTAAATTCTGAAGTTTTCTATTCTCCATCTCAATGAGACCAGAAGAAATCACCAAGGGACTACATAAAGGTGGAAGAGAGAGAAGTCCATGGCTTGAGCCCCATGATATTCCAACATTTAGAAGTTGGGAGATAAGAAGAAATACACAAGTCAGACTGAAAAAGAGTGGTCAGTGAAAGTGAAGGAGAAGCCAGGTAGAGTAGCGTCCTGGAAGAAAAACTTGAATAAGTAGTTGAGAAGGAAATAAATACAAATAGAGGAGTTGATAGAAGGCTTTGGATGGATGTACAGACTTTTCATAACTGGAGGGAAGGCAGAAGAAATGATCACAGAAGCTGGCAGTGGGTTATGTGGCTGGGAGTTTGGGAAATTTCTCTTCTAAGTTTGTCTATTTTCTCACTTAAATAGGAAAGATGTTATAAGCTAAGAATAGTGATTGGAGAGGTAGTGTTGGAGTGTTAGTGCAGAGAAGAGGATGTGAAATAGCCATCTATCAGAGTGGGTGGTTACATAAAGACTGGACTTTTAGTATGACTGCTCTTTATAACCAAGATGCAGATCTGGAAGACCCCTATTTGGACTATTAGGTGCAGAATGCAGTGACTGACTTGAGAAAAAAGGGAAGATCTTTTATTGAAATTAACATGTAATCTTATTGATACAGAAGATAACTGCCCCAAAATGTTGTCATTTTTATCATTCTTCAGAAAGATGTTCATATTTTGTTTTGTTTCTTCTTCAATGTTTTACTTGTTGGAAATTCTGATGACCTAAGGAATGAGAATTAAATGGGAGTTCTGGGGAAAATTTAAAACTACCACTCAAAACACCCACCATGTATCTGCATGTCGATAAAACATTAGGTACTTGAGCCTATAATATGTGCTTGGTATCAAGGTGAGATTTACAAGGGAAGCTTCATGAATATGAAAAATATTCCAGAAATAATAGATTAAATTCCATTTATCTTTTTCAGTTGTCAATTTCCTAATCACATTATACCTTGCAAATGAAAAATATCAAACTGAGTAAATTGTTTGAGAGCTTCTGGTGGTAAATATTTATAAACCAGCTAAAAGTGGATGAATTTCTAATATTGAGTTAGAACCTGAACACTTTAAATAATTTTAAGTTGGAAATTAATTGTAATAAAATGAAACATTTAACCAATAACCCCACCTAGCCACTTGCACTTGCCTTTTATCTGTAATCCAGGAGATCTTTTGAAATCCTGATGAAAGTATTCTTTGAAAGAGTGAAAAGAAATTTAGTGCCTTCCTTTCATTAGACTTGGCATGGTTTCCATTTTGACGGCCCTATTGTCTAAAGTTGCCTCTTTGTAGTGAGTAGCATGAGGTTACTGCTTTAGTCTGTTGTTTGAAGTTGACTTTTTCTTTTAAACTCTGATTTTAGTAAAATATCCTCAAAACTACTTATAGGGACACAGTGCTTAGGGTTGTTATAAAAATTGAGAAACAGTCTTTTAATCAGTTAAAACATTTTCTAGAATCAAAAGAAAGAACTGTTTTATTTTTTAAACCTGAAGCTACACAAGCATTTGAAAATCAATTTAATAATATTTGTTTTTCTCTGATTCACAAACGCTGTCAGAAAACATGAAGGCAGTATAAATGCAATGTTTTTCAAAAGCTGAGGAGTAGATAAACAGAATTGGAGTTGGCCTTTCCAATGTTCTGAGAGAGTTAATTAAATGTTTGTTTGATTTTGTGATGGTGGGTGGTGTGTATACTGTTTCTTAAAAATCAAAAAATATTTTACCTATAAATCTAAGAAAGAGAAAGAGAGAAGAATACATTTTTTTCTTCTACAGCTCTCAGAGTTGCTGTGCTACAAATAAAGTTCAAATGATCATTTTAAGAAGTGACAGGAAAATAAAGGGATAGTCACAAAATGAAAGCAGCTCTTTTGCCCCTTTCCTGTTTTCCCATTTCTATTTCCCTCTAACCTTGAAAGACCTAATTACAGGAATGAGATCACTAGGCGATTTAAGCTGACTCTTGACTTTTGCCCTCCTGAACGCACACCATGCCTTGCCTAACCTATTGATTCTTTTCCTAGATTAAAAGAATGAAGTAGTTAAAGAATGACTAGCTCTCTGCCCCACAGCCCCCTTAGCAATCCTGCAGGAAGATCACGAGGGCAATATAACATCTGAAGAGAGAGTCAAGCAGTCTTCATGCAATGGAGAATGATGCAGAATCCAACCTCCTGCCTCAATGATTCACTAAGATTCATCCCCCTTTTGATCCTTTAAAAACTGTCATGGCTGAGCAGAATCTTTGGAGTTGGTCTCCTTGGGACATGAGGCCACCTTCCCTTCAGATTGCTAATTTTTCTGATTAAAACATCTTTCCTTTCTGTTGACACTTACCTCTTGATTACTGGCTTCTGAGCAGTGAGCGGCTGAACCTGAGTCGGTAACAAAACCTCAATAGTCATTTTGTGGAATGTAGTAAAAAAATCATACTCTTGTATACTGTTTTTTTTTTGGCTCCTGTATTATTTGTGTTTAAGGAACAGGTTTACCACATTAGGTATCACATCACCACATGATTAAAACATTCATTTTAACTAATAAATTTTAATCGATTTTGAAAAAACCTTCTTCATTTTGCCTGTGAGGTACTCATGGCATAAATTTTTATCCCAACTTAGAAAATATGAAAATGAAGATAAATTAAGTACTAATTAATTTATTCATACGTTCAATGCATAATTTTTGAGCATCTACTATGTACCAAGCACTTTCTGGTCCTATGAGTATGAGTTCAGTGGGGAAGGGTTTCCTGGCAGAAGGAACAGAATGAGCAAAGAGATGGAGGTGTTAAGAAGCACGACATGTGGGAAAAATGGCAAATATTTTAAGGTGGCTGAAATATGGAATGGGCAGTTGTGGGTCTGTAATGAGGAAGGACAATAATTGAAAATTTTGGTGTTAAGGAGTTTGAACCTTACCCTATAAGCAAGAGAGGCACTGAAAGTTTTTAACAATCTTCAGTTTCCTAAAAGAAAGACTTATCTGGTAGAATAATAAATCAGGTAGCATTATGCTTGCCGCCTAGAATGGGGGAAGACTGGAGACTATTGACACAATAGGAAGCTATCAAAACAGTTTAAGGAAGTTTTGTTGATAAGACTGTTTCACTGGAAAGTAGGAAATAGACTCCAGATGAGATCTGCTGACATTTTGCATGTGCAGATGAAAAAGAGAGAAGCCAATATTAACTCATCTTCATAGGTGCTTTAACTGAGAATTTGGTAAAGTCATTCGATCATACAGAAACAGAAGAAAAGGGAAAGATTTGGGGTGATTACTGAAAGTCTGATTTATTTATAGATTGTGTTTTTTGCTTGTACCTATTGATAGGCAGTTGGAAAGATTGGCTTGCACTTCAGGATAATGTTCTGGGCAAAAGATAATGAATTTGTTCTTATTGTCATTTAGGGATAATCAAAGCTACAAACAAGTAAATCAAACATGAAAGGAGATTGCATGTTGGAATAAAATAAGAGCACCCTGGGGAAGATTTATTTAATGAATAGATAGAAGAAGAGGAAAAGAAAAAAATTCAAAAGGAGGTGCAAGTTAGAAAATTATGCAGGATAGAGATGTATTATATTGGCTAAGAAGCAGTCTTGAACAATGCCAAAGTTGATGTGATCAAGTACTATGAAAAAAGAAAAGCAGTCAGTAATTTTAGGAAGGATGATGTCGTTAATAAAGATAGGAGGAAAACTTTCAGTAGACTTTTGGGTCAAAGGGTCTATCTCAGCAAGATGAGTAGCAAGAGTAATGTGAAATGTAGGCAGCATTTATATGGTGAGAGAAAGAGAGAGTCATCTGCAAATAAAGGAATAATTAAATGGGGAGTCATAGAGGAGGGTTGAGAAACAAACATATTTAGAGGACTTCTGTTCCTTGTATATTTCTTCCTCCCTTCCTCCAATAAGAAAAACTCTTCTGTTAGAAAAGAACTCTTTCCCCACTATCCATTCTGTTTGATTCTGGCAGTAGTTCTAACCTAGAGTATGTTGGACAACTGGAAGTCCTCTCTTTTTCTGAAGGTACTAGCTTGGAGAAATAAAGTGTCTATGTCTATAGGGACCCATGTGGAACTAGACCATATTTGGTGGAAGCAAGTTTAACCAAAACACAGAGAGAAGTAGAGCGAGGAGATGGAAGAAAGATATTATCACTTGAGTCCCTGGATGCAGTCATGTGTAAGACTAGGTCTTTCTTTGGCTTCTCAAATTTGTAAACCAATAAATTTCCATAGATAATTACACTAGTTTGATCTGTCATTTGCAACCACCAGAATCCTGACAATATCGGCTAAAATCAAATAGCTACTATAAAGAAGGTAAAGTACACAAAACAGAAAAATTACAATGGATGGACTAAGTTCACAGAGGAGGAGGAGGGGAATCCAATCACCAGAATGGGAAGTATATTTTTGAAAAGAAGTAGGGGCATTCCATAGTCTAGAGGGAACAATAAGAGGAAACAAAGTATCTATATCAACAAAATCAAGGGAGGTAATGCAAGGATATAAAATAGGGTTTAAATCAAGATCTGAAGAATGATAAAATAACCAGTTGGCCAAAGCACTCCAAGCAATCAACTTCTCAATTATGAGAAAACTCCCTTTCAAATAGGCAATTTGCCCAATTTAGTAGCATATATCTATTCCAACTGATTTACAAGATATCGATACACCTCAGTATATGCAACTTTAGTAAAATTCTCTGCATTGTCCACATCCCCCAAACACACACACACACACACACACACACACACACACAATCTGAAATCGTATTACTAGGTTTATGGGGCCATTTTCCACCTTTCTTTATTTCCTGAAAAGGAGAACTAAATATTTTTAATAATATAATACATATTATAAAAATTATTATATAATTTTTATATAATTTTATATATATATAAAATTATATATGTATATAATTTTATATATAAATAAAATTATATATATATAATTTTTTATTTTATATATAAAATAAAATTTATATATATAATTTATATATATTTATAAATTTATATAATTTTATATATATATATAAATTATATAACAGCAATAATTTTAGAATTAAATAAGGAAACATAATGAGAAAGAATGTGTGGCTAAAGTGACCAATGAAGTACAAAGTCTGATTCTTCAGAGTGAAAAGTTAGTTCTCTTTGAAGTTAAAAGAGAGATCAGTGTTAGGATACCATCTGTAGAAGGTGATTCATGCGAGAAGAACTGTGGAATTATCTGGACTGTACTTGTCATTTTGATTGCATATGTAGAATTGTATGTCAGAGAAAAGAATGTTCTAAGTTAAATCTACATTTTTGTAACTGGATAGGATCATTGATATGTAGCCCTCCTGTAGTTCTTACTGAGGTATATTTATTTATAATCAATGCTACTTAGAAATTTGGGAGTCCATATTATTTATAAAATGCGTTAACATCTGGCAGTGCAGTCACTCAAAATTCTGAAATGTAAATATGACCTTTATCATGAAGAACAGTTCTTTTTTTCCTAGCTGACGATGGAAAAAGAGTAAAAATAAGTCAACCTTGGTGCAAGACTGGTAATATCAGAAATAGCAACAGCAGGGGTGTTTGGGCAGCTATTCTGGTGGCTTGTAAAAGACAAATAGACAAGTGGCTCAGAAGAGGAATAGAAATGGCCCTGTTTCAGAGGTCAGTGAAAGCCCTGAATGACATCTTCAAGAATCTATTTGTAAACCTCAAATCCTCTGACGAATAGTGGGAGGAAAAAAAAAGTATAAATGCAGACAATAGTAGAATACTTGCGTCAATTACTTGTGCTCATGGCTATAGAGAATCTGTAAAATTATCACTTCTTCCATTAGCTGAGATGTCTGTCGTAAAGTGGAGTGACCAGAGGTCTCGCCCTAAAAGGACTGCAATATGGGAACTTACTCTGAGGCCCTAGTGCAAATTAGTGTGACTGCATCCACCCCAGGGCTGGTTTTCATCTTTGCCTGGAACTATTGCCAGGGATCAAGGAACAAACAGATGGTGGGTGACACTGCAGACAGAAGATGCCTTATTCCTGTTACTCCTATTCTTAGTTAAAGTGGAAAAATAACCTGAATTTTCACAAAATGTTTCTATTATCTTAGAATAATTATTATTGTCATTGTATCATTTTATTCTCTCAAATTACCCTATAAAGGAATTTAAAAGTAAGCTCAAATAGAATAAAACAATAAATTCCAGCAATACAAGAAAGGACAGGATTCTATCTTTTCATATTATTTTAAATAGCAAATCTTTAACTTGGCATGGATGGCTTTAATCAGTTAGGGCCCAACCTAACTTTCTCCCATCACCTACATTCGTACGGGAGCTTCAGCTCTACACAAATTAAATTTCAAGCTTCTCTTTAGTGTTTCCTTTTCCCCCTCTAGTTCTTGCTGGTTTTGTTCCCACTGCCTAACACATCCTTTTTGGACTCATCCATTTATTTGCTATAATAATTTATCACAAATCACAAATATACACTTGTCCTGTGACTTTTATAATCTTATGATCCTGGAAAATAAACTCAGGGTCAGATGCTGCTAGTGTCCCCCGGCCTTGTCATTTTGTCTATCTGTCATCAACTGTAGCAGTCTTTCTTCTGACTCTGGAGGTGACCTCACTATCCTTCTCAGCCCTCACTTTAGGCAGCCCCTACAAAACAATAGGACATAGCGCTTGAGATAAAAATGAGTTATCATTCCAGATCCAATTTTAACATCTCATACACCAGAATAAAATAATTGCTTAAATCAGATACAAAGGTAGGATATGGGAGGACATGACATGATTTTGTCTTATACAAAAATAAAGAAATACATAACCCCACTCAAAAACAAAGGAGTCATTCTACATAAACCAGAAACTCTAAGAATCCCTGAGAAATAGAAAGCAGAAAGAAAAAGAGCCACAGAGCTAACCACAGTGTTAAATATAGAAGCAACATCATGATAGTCTATACCAGGAGGGTGTGGAGCCCGTGAAGAGGAGGGGCCTGGGAAGAAACAAACAGAGTTATTAATTATGGTATCACAGGAGCAGCCAGCTAGGTCACTCTTGGCAACAATGAAGGGAAGTTCTCCAAGTAGAAATGGTAAGTGAAGCGGTTTAGAAAAAGGGAGCCACAAATGAATCCCAAATGGTTAACAGCACTTGTTTGTGAGTACCCAGTCTCAGAAAACCAACTGCCAAGGGATGCCACTCTTATAGTCACCAGAAAAGAGAACAGCCACAAATCAGCTCACGTACATCTCTCTGAACAAAAAAGAGGAGACAGTCATATAGAACACCTCGGCTACAGAGCTAAGTGCACAACTAAGCCACAAATATTAAACAACCCTGAAAGAGAGACGGAAAATCTAATCAATGGAAAATGTATGTGTGTCCAAAGAGTTAAGAGCAATCCAAATAGAGTTTTTAAAATGTATGCTTAATATATATTAACAGAGAGATAGAGGAGGATATCATACCCACAGCAGTTCTTAATCATTATGCTAAACTGCTGGAGCATGAAAATAATAAGCTTGGACAGGAGGCATAATTAAATAAATCGTAGTAGAGAAACTCCCATAACTGAAGAAAGACCAGAACTTCTCTGAGAGCAGAAATGATTAAAATATAAAAGAAACCAAAACGACAAATGCCCCATCTCTACTCAGTTTTTTTTTCTTTTGTAGAGTCCAGGATAATCAACAAAGTTGACAATGGAAGAATGTGTGTTTCTGTAATTCACAAGGTGTTTTCATTCCTTTAAAAGATGTACTAAAACTTCTTTCTTCTTTCAAATTCAGATTAATTAGGGAAAGATCCTTAAATCCTAGAGTTGTATTTTCCAAAAATATTTCTAGATAATCAACATGCAAACATAAATACAAGCATTATAACTGACCCAGAGAGAGTGACTTGGACGGAAAGACGATCCAAATGACTAAGCTATGGGATAATAATACCTCATTATATCTATAAATTTTCTTATTATCTCCACCTGTATTTCATTCTCCAATTACAAGCGTGTTGCCTTGCCTATTTATTCAGCCTCTCTGATTTTTCCTAAATTATTTTGTTACAGTACAACTACGCAGCCAAAATTAATAATCATACCCTGACATTATTACTCATAGCTTCTCTGACATGGTTAAATGTTCATTACTCATTAGCTCAGGAGAGCAGGATCCTGAGCAACTAAGAGGAATAAAGATGTATTTTGATGAGGTATCATTCAAGGTTGGCAAATTTGGATGGGGTGACTATGAGATATCAAAGTCTATATAATGCACCTTAAAGACAGGTAGAGCTTTTCATTGAAACAGTGATTAAAGCCAAAGAGTAGTGACCTCCTTCATATGTAAAGGGCACTGCTGTTAGCTTAATTTCATGTAACTGTTTACACAACACAATTAATGGACATTGGATGATGAAATTAGGATTCAGAGATTAGGTTTATAAGAGACAAAACCAACATGAACTGAAATTGTGATTCCTCTTTCAGTATTCTTCCCGCTACACTGTGAAATATAGCATTTTATTTAGCACCAACCATGCAGAACTTTAAGTATATAATATGCTGATTTCAAAGCAAATTTTAAAAGGATTCATAGAAGGATATTTGATAATTTCCTTTAGGAATTAATTTCAGTATTTAATGTCACTGTGTAATTGAGGGAAATTTCTTCTGCTACAGGAGAGAATTCAGTCTCTTAGCTCAGGTTATTATGTGTGTTTTTAATTAAACTCAGCACAGTTGATGAGAAGAAAATGTCCAAAAATTTGTTCTTTCATGAGCCGTTTTATAGAGTACTAACACACTAGGAAAAGCAGCAACTTGTCTAACTCAATCACCTGGCCCACGATGGCATTTTACATTCCATAAGCATATGCTATATTAAAAACTAATAATTCTGATATCTATCATAAATTAAAAGTAAACTAAAATTAAACATATGCAGTTTAGAGAATAATAATTTTAAAAGCACCTGTGTAATCACTACCAGATTTAAGAAAGTATCATCAGCTATCAGCACTATAAAGGTGTCTGTTGTAGCAAAACTGCTCCCCTAATCCCCCTAGAGGTAATTACTCTCATCAAGAGGGTAAATCATTCACTTAACTTTCATTATAATTTTACCACCAAGGCGTGTAAGACCAGACAATATTTTATTGCTTCATATGGTTGGCAGATTTATGTGAATGGAGTTACACTGTATGCCTTCTCCTATGAGCTGGCTTTGTCTGGTCAATATTATGCATGAGGGTCATCCATCTGGATATACTAGTGATAGAATGTTTATTTTCCACACTTTATAGCATTTCACTGTATAACTCCTCCTTAGTACTTTTTGCCAACTATTTTTGATAGCTTATTTGGGTTGTTTCCAATTTCTTGCCATTACAAACAATTTTGCTAAGAATTTACCCTTATAGATATCCCTTGAAGCAAATGTGAAAACATTACTCTAGTCTATATGTATGGGAATAGATTTGCTTGGTCACAAAGCACACTCATGCTAAATTATTTTTAGTTAAAATCACCAAAGTTGTTTTTATCGTTTATACTCGTCCCAACATGAATATTGAACAAATTATTAATTTTTGCAATCTGGTGGATATATTTGGGAATTGGGTGTGGTTTTAATGTCAAGTTCCCTGACTACTATTAAAGTTTAGGCATTTTAAAAATAAGTTTATGGAACATTTATATTTCCTCTTCTGCATGATGCCTATTCATGTTTTTCACCCATTTTCCATGAACCACCTGTTCTTACTGTTTGTATCCTGAATATTAATTTTAGCAGGAAGCAGCCACATAGCACAGGGAGATCAGCTGGGCGCTTTGTGACCACCTAGAGGGGTGGGGTAGGGAGGGGAGGACAGAGATGCAAGAGGGAGGAGATATGGGGATATATGTATATGTATAGCTGATTCACTTTGTTATAAAGCAGAAACTAACACACCATTGTAAAGCAATTATACTCCAATAAAGAGGTTAAACAAAAAAACAAAAACAAAACAACAAAAAATACAAAATTACTATATTAAAAAAAAACAGTTTTCTGCCAAATGTAAATAGCGGAAATATCTTTTAGATTACTACTTGCATTTTGCTTATCTGTAAAGTGTCTTTATTTTAATTTGTTTTAAATTGTCTTATACTGTTAAAATTATCAATTTCTTCCTTTAGGCTATGTACTTTTTATAATTTGATTTAAAAATTCCCTCCATCACAATTATAAAATATTTTCCTATAGTTATGCATGTCAATCTTTAATCCATCTAATATTTATTTGTGTAGAAATCTAATTTCATTTTATTATTCAAATAGATGACCAAGTTTCCCAATATTTATTTAAGAGGCTCTCCTTTTTGCACTGATTTTCAATGCCCACTCTGCTATAAACAAAATTTGCATTCATGAATGAGATGGTTTCTGGACTTGTTATTTTACTCCATTTGTTTACTTGCCTATCGCTTCATCAGTATCATTCAGTCTTAATCACTATAGTTTTTAATAAAACTGGATGCTTAAAAGGAAATTCCCTCACCTTATTTTTCTTCTTTAATGGTTCCCTGGCTGTTTTTGGTCTTTCACTCTTGTATACAGAATCACTTCACCACATTCCACAGAAAATACTGTTGAGTTGTTTTTGTCGTTGTTTTGAGAAAGGGTATCATAAGTTAACAGAGTATTGGCACATATAAAATACTGAAATTTTATATCTAAGATCAAGTTGTTTCTTTCTTTTTATTTAGGTGTTTTTAAATATCTTTCAGTAAACTCATATGTATTTTTCTTCCCAAAGAGCTTGCTCATTTTTTGTTAGTTTAATTATTAGGTATTTTATATTTTTGATGTTATTGCAATTACTTTTTTTTTTTTTTGTGGTACGCGGGCCTCTCACTGCTGCGGCCTCTCCCGTTGCGGAGCACAGGCTCCGGATACACAGGCCCAGCGGCCATGGCTCACAGGCCCAGCTACTCCGCGGCACGCGGGATCTTCCCAGACCGGGGCACGAACCCGCATCCCCTGCATCGGCAGGCGGACTCTCAACCACTGCGTCACCAGGGAAGTCCAATTACTATCTTTTAACACAATTTCATTCTCCAAATGATTTTTACTGTTGTATAACATGTAGTTTCTTTTTGAATACTGATATCTATCCAACAAGACTATTTTATTAATTTTATTAATCAGTGAGTTCAATTATGTTATCTAGATATAATGACAGCATTGTTTCTTCCTTTCTAATTTATCTTTATATTTTGTCTTATCTCACTACATTAGCTTGGATCAGTGCAATGTTAAATAGAAACTGTGCTATCAGGAACGATTTACTTGTTCCTTATTCCTAATTTTAACTGAGAGCTTTCAACATATACCATTAACATGATGTTATGTATTATCTATTATATTTTAGTAAGAATCATTTACCATTCTAAGGAAGTTCCCTTCTATTTTTAGTTTCCTAGGAATTTTTAACCTGACATGATACTGAATGTTAAAATTTCCCTCTACATCTACTGTAGGAATAAAGAGGTGAATTACATTGATTCATTTTCTAGTAAAAAATGGACTTTGAATTCTTGGGAAAAATCCATCTTAGATTATATGTTTTTACTTCATAAATGGATTTAGATGCAAATGATGTATTTAGCATTTCTGCTCATGAATAATTTTGGCATGTAATTTCCCTTTTAATTTTTTATACTCTTTTGTTTTTGTTGTCAGTTTTTTTATATGGTCTGGAAGAACTGGTGTAAATTGAAATTATCTGAATAAAAAAACTTTCCTTTGAAACTACATGGACCTCACATTACTACAACGAGAAGATTAAAAAGAAAGTGTTGTTTTTTTTTTTTTTGATGGTGATAAAACCATTCAGATTGACTATTCCTTCTGGAATCAGTTTGGATGAGTTGAATTCTTATAAGAATTTATTCATTGTATCTAAGTTTTATATGTATAGAGTTTTCATAATATCCTTTTATTAGCTGTGTAATACCAATAGCATCTCTAGACATAATTATTTTGTCTTTCAAATTAGTGTGTTTTGGGTGCCTTTTTTATTAATCAACCAGGGAGTTATATATTTTATTCATTTCATTCATTTCATTCATTTATTCATTCAAATAACCCTCTTTGGGCTCTGTTGATCTTCTCTAATGAACTTTTTATTAATTTTTACTTTTTATATTTCCTTGTTTTTTGTTTCTTTAAATTATCCTCTTTTTTAAAAATTCAATATCTTAAGTTGGATATCTAGCTTATCTTTTAGCCTTAATTCTGCTCTAAATTAAGATCTTAAACTAAAATTTTCCTTTAAGTATTACCTTAGTACATGCCAGAAGTTTGGAAATGCATTTACTTTATATTTATTCAATTATAAATAAATATTTTATTTATTAATTTGATGTTTCCTTGGTTTCACAAAAATTTAGATGTAATTTTTAAAATTTCCAAATATGTGAAATTTTCTATTTGAAACATAATTGATTTCTAATTTAATACCATTGTGATCAGAGACTGCCTAGAAAGCTTTATTAGCCAACCATATATGACATCCCTGAGTGCCAGATTCAAAAATACTGGATTTTTTTATATGCATTTAGTGAGGGATAGTGTGATTTTTCTCAAGAACATATACAGCTTTGGGTGGACAGTAGTGAGTTTGAATCCCAACTCTCCCTCTCTTCAGTAGTTAGCACTGTTGACCTTTCCATTTGCATGGAATAACTCTCCGCTTTAACACACTGCTGGATTCCTTCATCCACTCTGGTCACTCCATATAAAGATTACTGCTGACCTCTCCTGCTTTACCTAAACTTAAAATGTTGGAGTTCCTCAAGGCTGAGTCCTAGGTACTCTTTTGACTCAAAAGTATCTTCCAGGTGATCTTATCCAGTCTTTTGGCTTAAATCATAGTTATAAGCTGGTGACTTCCAGGAATCTGACCTCATTCTATAGGAGTCATCACACATGTCCACAAAGACAGTGAACTGCAGATGGTTGCCTTTTGGTCTGTGATGCATGACCAGCACAACTACACATGGAAGTGCTATCCTGAGATCTGGATCTCCCTATCTAAGCACTAATCTAGCAGACCCACTTCAAATGGCTCATAGGCACCTGATTAGTACTTAGATCTTTGGAATTATCTCAGGGTGAGAGTTATGACTTGGTTAGAGCTTACCAACTACAGCTCCCTATTCATACACCCTCCTCCATGCTCCACCATTTACCTTAATGAGTTATAGCTATCTTCTGCTTTACTTGGTATTCAAGGAAGAAACTTCTGGTCTCAAGGTACTGTGATTGCTCAGAATGTAAGTTTCCTTCAGTTATCAGTTGGAGTTAGCTTTTCTCACTAGGACTTACTGGGTGGACCAAAAGTCACTGCCATACTATAAGTGCATAATAAGTATGTGTTGAATGAAATATTTAGTAAATGAGCAGGCTAGTGTTCTTGAACCCACGCATAAGTAGAGATCAAGATCTGGAAGACAGATGGACAAGGCAGACCTCATGGACTTCTCAGATTTTCTTGCTCTTTTCAGTCCTAAAAATGTGATGCTGGCCAACATCAGAATCTGAAGAGACTTTGTCCGCCAGAGATATAGCTGCAAGAACCCAAAGAGCTAAGGAGCAATAAGGAGCAGGGTAGCCCTGCTTTTTGGGTCTGGGATAGAAAAGCTTTTGGGTAAAAACCTCAGGGCTTTAGGTAACTCTGTTACCTGAATTTACTCAAATCTTAGGTAGTTCAGTATATGATGCAGAACATTATTGTGACAACCCTTCCTCTTGCATCACCCCCACCTAACACATCCACAGTTTCCATCTGGATGTTTTTGTTTCAACTCTTCCGGAAGAATTAAAACATCAGTACACAAACAAAATAATAAAATATTCTCTGCCAGTCAGGAATGTCATTCATTCTGTTCTAAATACAAAAGCAATGTGCTTCTGTAAAGAATCATCTTAAGTGATTTGACCATCAATAACAACAATGAAATAACTGTCCCAAGGGTTTTTTCTAATTTAAAGAGGGTTAAATTGCTCATTTCCATGTTGATTAGCATTCACTTTAAAATATGGCAAATGTAATTCCTCTGTAACCAACATTCAATAACAAATAGCTTATCTAACCATTAAATGTAAAGGGATCCCTGTTCTGTTTGCTAGATACTTTTTAGAGAGTAATGATTACAATAAAATTATTTCAAACATACTGTTTCCAAATATTAAAATTGCTGATTTATTTGCTTTCTTTGCCATAAAATAAAATGTTCCCAGTGTGGCAGGTACAGCATTTCTTAATACAGCTCAGCTGTCTTCACAAATGCATATATTTGAAATTAAAAACAAATTGTGTAAGCTGACATTTAAAACTGGAATTTGTTGCCTTAAGGCAAAAGCAATCACTGGCCTGTGCTCAGTGGTATTTGATCATTTAAGTTTTTCTCCCGCAGCATTGCTGTAATACATAGTTATTTAATAAGTAAGTAAAGCACATTATTTAACCCTTTATTAAACTAATAAACTCTATGTCCCAACATTTAGAAGATCAATACATAAAAAATTAAGTGATAGATTATTATAAACATAAAAAGTGAAATAATTAAATGTTATTTTTATGTTCCACATGCTTTGGAAACAGTATCCATTTTGACATCTAGTTTTCCCTGCTTTCACTTAAGCAGAAATTAAATAAAATTCAAACATTGTATTACTTTAAGTTGTTTTTACTTTTTTTATGCTGCAAGAGATGACTTAATGCCTTCTTTGTATCTAGAGTCAAAAGTATTCAGAGATTAACCACCAGCAAGTTTAATGCTGGTCACAAATTGGAAATGAAGGAATATGGCTAATTGCATATTATCATAAAAGTAGGGATGATACATGAGAAGGCCAGCAATCAACTATGCTCATTTGAGGCAGTGCGACAGCAAATATTCCATAACTGTATAGATTTCATTAAAACCACTTCAATATCTTGCAATAACATTTATTTCCAACACTATTGATAAGTGTAATTTATTATCTAACAGTTTAGTGTCTGTATATGCTAAATACTGTTCTAGGTGCTGGAGTTGCAATAATAAATAATCCAGTCCAATTGATTTAGGATCTTGCTAATGGGATAAACAGGGAGTTACTAGCTCAGTAGATGATATGCTCTGATAGGAATAAATACTGTGAGCTAGGGCAGGTTACAAAAAAGGTAATCCAAAAGCTGTGAAGGAGGATGACAAGCTTTGTAGAAGACCTATAAATTGATTTTTACAAGGTGAGTAGTAAATAGTCTGGTGAAGAGAAGTTGGTGGAAAGTGTAAAAGATTACAGTAGATTGTTCTTCTATGGGGGAGAAAAGGAAAAACTAAAAGATAGGCTCTTCCATAGCCTTTCATTGAACTTTACCCTTCTCTTTAGTGTTTGCAGTGATTGAAATAGGACTGCAAGAAAAAGATTATTCTCACCGCATGGAAATGTATGACTGCTGATGGAATCACCTGTATCACTGACAGAGAAATGTGTGAACTCCTCATAGGCAATCCTTGAATTTTGTCACATTGGTGACCACTGGGATGGCCCTCTCCATCCAGTGTGAAATAACTCATCCTACTGAGATACAGAAGAAACAAAATTATATCTTGGAGAGAGTACTCAGCTGCAGAAAATAACACTTATTTTAACCAGATACAATGATATTAGAGCATATACTATGAGTTAGGATCTGTACATTAATTCTCCCCAAATTAAGGTGTCCTTACTCCTTTATAGATGAGGGAACTATAACTGCAAGAATAATGTTGAAGCAGATCCTGAGACAAGGACTGGAGGGCAAGAAGTGTATTTAGGAGGGCAAGGAAAAACTGGCAGGGGTGGTGGTAGAAAGTAGGGAAGAAGGCCAATAAAAGGTATACTATTTAACTATTAAGTGAGCAACTGAGGCTTCATCTCAGGGAAAGTACATGCTTCCCCTGTTATTTGAAAGTAGAATGTTCCTGTGAAAACTTTTGTAAGCTGAAATGGTGTAAAGCGTTACCTTAGGACACTCTTGCTAATGGATGCAAAACACTGAGATAAAGCACAGATGCTCACAGACACAGTCCGAAGCTGTGCAGGCTTGACGCTGTGATGCTGAGAGTAGTTCCCAGGGAAGGCGGTTGGTGGCACCGCCCTGCTGCTCCGGCTGTACACTGCCTCTACAAGGACTCACAGCAAAACAAACAACGCTGAACACTATTTTCCCTTTTCGCTTCTTTTTGTAAAAGCGAAAATCCTCCTTGGATTTCTTTCTGTTGTTAGCAGAAAACAGGTACTAATGTAAGTGTTTCCGAAAAGCCAAGTGATGTAATGCAAACTTTCAAAAAGCGGGGGATATCTGTATGGGGAAAGAGATGAAACCCATGCCTGGGAATTCTCCTGTCTACGGAGAATTCGAATGGGATATTTATAGTCAGTAGAGTCATTTGTTTGGGATTCCTGAGGATGGGGCGGTGTTAATACAGCCTCTTTTATACATAAGAGTGGGCATCTGTGGTTTCAGGTAGAGAAACAAAAACAAACAATTCAGGCATAGCGGTGTAGGTACTGACAGCTGAGAGAAATCCAGGGAACAGTGGAAGTTCTGAATTATGAGGATGGGGCACTGCGGGTGTCTGCTACAGATACTGTACAGTTTGGAATTGTAATTAAAATCTAAATAAAGGCTAAAGCACAACTATGAATGGGCTAAAATGAGTCTATCATGTCTTTAAAACAATATACCAAGCACATTTTGAAATACTGAAGGCTTATCTTCTTAATAACCAGTGGATAAAGCAATTATAGATTACTATTTAATAGGAAAAAATTTAAGTGCTGAGTAAGAAGTTATGCTCTGCCCCCCAAGGTTTAAGACTATGTTTTAATAATAATACTTGGAGTAGAGAGTTGAAGAAGATGAATATGAAAGTAGAAAACAAAATCTAAGATAAAGAAAAAAATAAAATAAAAGCAGTTGAGATGTACCAAATATGAAATAAGGGTACAAGCAGATAATATAAGAGCTATGATAATTATAAATCAAACAAGAGGTCAGTGAGGGGAAAATTCATTTCTAAGTTATAAATAGCAGAAGTTATTTAGGGAGACATGAGATACATGGCCAACTATATACTGATTTTTCACTTAAAAAAAAGTAACCATAAGGCAATGCCAGTGGCACAAAACACACTTCTTTTTTTTTTTTTGCGGTACGCGGGCATCTCACTGTTGTGGCCTCTCCCGTTGCGGAGCACAGGCTCCGGACGCGCAGGCTTAGCGTCCATGGCTCAGGGGCCCAGCCGCTCCGCGGCATGTGGGATCTTCCCAGACCGGGGCATAAACCCGTGTCCCCTGCATCGGCAGGCAGACTCTCAACCACTGAGCCACCAGGGAAGCCCCAAAACACACTTTTTATAGAAAAAAGAAGAGAGGGGAAAGGCCTTTCACCCCACCATGGGCTTTGTATAAACAATCCCAGGCAAAGCTGATATAATCATGAGGTGATTTATAGACATATTCCTTCTAAAAATACTTCAGAATTTCTCTTTCTGACTTACTTCACTAATACCATATGCTAACAAATATATATGGAAACTAAAAAAAAAACAAACAATGGTTGTGATAAACCTAGGGGCAGGACAGGAATAAAGACACAGATGTAGAGAATGGACTTGAGGACGCAGGGAAGGGTAAGGGTAAGCTGGGACGAAGTGAGAGTAGCACTGACATATATACACTACCAAATGTAAAATAGATAGCTAGTAGGAAGCAGCTGCATAGCACAGGGAGATCAGCTCGGTGCTTTGTGACCACCTAGAGGGGTGGGATAGGGAGGGTGGGAGGGAGACGCAAGAGGTAGGGGATATGGGGATACACGTATGCATATACCTGATTCACTTTGTTATACAGCAGAAACTAACACAACATTGTAAAGCAATTATACTCCAATAAAGATATTAAAAAAAAAAATTCAGAACTGCCCACTGAGTGAATCATAGTATTTCTAGCAGTGCACAAAATTCTCAATGGGACTTCGGCTCTGGCTTCAGCTAATAGCTGGAAGGAAGTCCAGGAACCGAATTAAGAAAGGAAAGGAAGTGTAATTTGATAATCTGATTTGTATTTAAGAAGCTACACAAACTTGGGACTCAGCTTTAAAAATACATATGTGGTTCCCAATTAATTATTCAGAATGAAAGTGGTTTTAAAGGGTAGTTTTGATTCAAAATATTTAAAATTTTTTATTTTTTAATAAATATTAATTTAGGACCTATTACTAAACATTTGTTCTGAGTATACACTGTGGAAAGCGCTAAGAAAACCATTTTATATATCCAATATTATATATAGCCAATAAAGCCAATATTTTGTAATAACTTCAGAAAAAAAATTTAAAAAAAGAAAACCATTTTATTTCAGTTCTGCCAATTGTTTAATTCTTCAAAATAATTATGTTGGCCCAAATTAAGATGGTCATCAGGTTTTTCCTGTGCAAGAAAAATATCTTTGTTATCCAAAATCATTAAAAACAAACAAACAAACAAAAAAACTGTTCTGAAGAATAGGTGACCATGACTGTTAGTATTATGGCCAGTTAAGTTATTTTTTTCAGTTATGTGTCTGGATCCAGAATTTTTTTGTAAAGGGCAGTTTTTATACTGTTCAAATTTTTATGCACGTTAGCTTATTCAAAATTGAATCTCAAATGTATTTCAGTTTCTTTAATGATGCATTGAACATATGGACTTCCATAAAGTCTGAAGATCATTCAGACTTTCTTATACATCTAGCCCATATTCATCACCATTATTTTGTGGAAAAATCTCATTTTGTTTATTTCCCTTTAGCTTTTGACTCTATGAAGAAGATCTGGCTGCAGTATAAGAAATGAATGTTCAATACACTACTGTCTGCTAATGCTCATAAGATTTTTATACCTCAAAATTCAGATTCTTTGATATTTCTTTGGACTTATCAGATAGCAATTTCCAGTAAAGAAAATTTTGATTATCTTTTTAATTTTTAGGTTTGTCGTTTGATGGTATTTGATGAGCTAGAAAACTGACACTCCCAATAGAAAAGAACAAGATTAAGATTCTATTATATATTTTTTAAAAAAGCTTTATTATAGAAGTAGTATTTATTTGGATCAAGCACTGCATTGAACAATTTTATTACGATATTTAACTTTTTGGAAATCCTATGAAGTAGGTATCACTTACTGCTTAAAGAGGTTGAGTAGATTTTTAGATCTAGGGTTAGAGCCTAGTCTGATTCCAAGATTTCTTTTACTCATAGTCAATTCAATACACTTCTTCCCACTGGGCTGATTATTACAAAACAAAAGGGATTTTACCACAAATAAAAAAAGAAAGAAAAGGGGAAAAATCTAGCACAGAATAATAATTCCAAACGAAAGGAATAAATGTAAGTTTACATACTTCAACCGTTAATTGGCTTGTATTTAATAATTCCACTTTGAGAACAAGCTCATTATATTAGCTAGGTATGTGTTTTACAGTTCTTCTTGGGGTATAAGTCAGAGAGCTGTATTATTGAGCTAAAAATTCTAATGGTTATTGACTGAGATGACTTTATGGCTAAGCTGAAGATATAGTTCACTTTTTACAAAACAGATGAGACTTCATTTCTGTTTTCTGTCTAAAATTGAGTTAAACTCGCTTAAAAAATATTGAGGACTTTACTCTCTGCACTGGAACAGATATAACACTACTTGTTAAGAAAAATCTTGGCTGTGTTTTTCAGTGTTCCTCCAACCTACTCCTTAAACAGAAGCCCATCTCCACATTGAGATGAACTTAATTTTGTTTCTTTCACAGGACCAAACACAGGGGTATGTCTTTAAACTGTAAATGAAATGACTATATTCATACTTACAAAGAACACCTCAAATTTATGTTTATCAAAAGAAGACTTCACTATGCACTGATTGTTCTGCCCAGAATTACTTTCTAAGTAATGCATAAAACCACATATATTTATACCCTGGCATAATTTCTTTGGTTCTCCCATAGAATTACCTTTATGAAAGCCATTGCTACAGTTGCTCTAAAGATTCAGGCTTGGTGAAAAATCTTTTAGAAGAAAAAAGGTTATCAAATTTGTAGGCATATTGTTGTTCCTAACATTCCTTTATTATCCTTTTAATGTCCATGAGATCAGTAGAGATGGCTCCTCTTTCATTTTTAATATTAGTAATTTGTGTCTTCTGTCTCTCTCTTTTTTTAAGTTAGCTTGGTTAGAGTGTATCAATTTTACTGATCTTTTTCAGGAACCAGAATTAGGTTTTACTGACTTTATCACTTTCCTGTTTTTAATTTCATTGGTTTCTGCTCTAATTTTTAAATGTATTTTCTTTTGTTTACTTTGGATTTACTTCGCTCTTTTTTCTGTAGTTTTCTAAGGTGGAAGCTTACATTATTGGTTTTAGATCTTTCTTCTAATATAACATTCAATGCTTTAATTTTTTTTCTAAGACCTATTTTGGTTGCAGCCCACAAATTTTGATAAATCATATTTTCTTTTAACTTAGGTCAAATATTTTAATTTTTTTCTTTGAGACTTCCTTCTTTGATTCATACTATTTAGAAATATCTTGTTTAATCTCCAATTATTTGGGGGGGGGTGTTCCAGTATCTTCCCATTATTGATCTCTACTTTAATTTCATTTTCATCTGAGAGCATATTTTGGGTGATTTCTATTCTTTTATAGTTTGATAAGTTGTGTTTTATGACTAGAATATGGTCTATCTTGGTGAAAATTCCATGTGAGCTTGAAAAGAGTATGTATTCTGATACTGTTTGATGAAGTATTCTATAGACGGCAGTTGAACCTGACAGTATTAAGTTCAACCACGTTCTTAACTGCTTTTCTCCCTGTTCAATATATCAATTACTGATAGATAAGTGTTAGTATCTCCAAGTATAATAGTGGGTTATCTATTTCTCCTTGAAGTTCTAACAGATTTTGTCTCACGTATTTTGATGCTCTGGTGTTAGGCACATACACATGAAGTTTTGTTATGTCCCTTGGTGCTTTGATCTCTTTATCATTATGTAATGCCTCTCTTTATCCCTGATAATTTTCCTAGATTTACAGGCAGCTTTGTCTAAAATTAATATAGTTACTCTAGCTTTCTTTTGATTAGTGTTAGCATAGCATCTATTTCTCCATCACTTTACTTTTAAAGTGTCTTTATATTTAAAGTGGGTTTCTTCCAAACAAAATATATTTGGGCCTCTCTCTCTTTTACTTAATGAACTCTGACAGTCTCTATCTTTTAATTGATGAATTCAGAACATTAACATTTAAAGTGATTATCGATATAGTTGGATTAATATCTACCATAGTTGTGAGTCTTTTCTATTCACTGCTCTTGTTTTTATTCTTAACATTTTTATTACAGTATAACTGCTTTACAATTTTGTGTTAGTTTCTGCTGTATAACAAAGGGAATCAACTATATGTATACATATATCCTCATATCCCCTCCCTCTTGTGCATCACTCCCACGGTCCCTATCCCACCTCTCTCGGTGGTCACAAAGTACCAAGCTGATCTCTCTGGGCTATGCAGCTGCTTCCCACTAGCTATCTATTATACGTTTGGTAGTGTACATATGTCAATGCTACTCTTTCATTTCATCCCAGCTTCCCCTTCCCCCTCCCTGTGTCCTCAAGTCCATACTCTACCTCTGTGTCTTTATTCCTGTCCTGCCCCTAGGTTCATCAGAACCTTTTTCTTTTTTTAGATTCCACATATATGTGTTAGCATACGGTATTTGTTTTTCTCTTTCTGACTTACTTCACTCTGTATGACAGACTCTAGGTCCATCCACTTCACTACAAAAACTCAATTTAATTTCTTTTTATGTTTGAGTAACATTCCATTGTATATATGTGCCACATCCTCTTTATCCATTCATCTGTCGATGGACACTCAGGTTGACTTCCATGTCCTGCCTTTTGTAAATAGTGCTGCAGTGAACATGACTCTTTTTGAATTATGGTTTTCTCAGGGTATATGCCCAGTAGTGGGATTGCTGGGTCATACGGTAGTTCTATTTACAGTTTTTAAGGAACCTCCATACTGTTCTCCATAGTAACAAGTCTGTAACATAGTAACAAGCTGTAATAAGTTACATTCCCATTAACAGTGCAAGAGGGTTCCCTTTTCTCCACACCCTCTCCAGCATGGATTGTTTGTAGATTTTTTGATGATGGCCATTCTGACCAGCGTGAGATGATACCTCATTGTAGTTTTCATTTACATTTCTCTACTGATTAGTGATGTTGAGCACCCTTTCATGTGTTTGTTGGCAATCTGTATATCTTCTATGGAGAAATGTCAATATAGGCCTTCCGCCCACTTTTGGATTGGGTTATTTGTTTGCTTGATATTGAGCTTCATGAGCTGCTTATATATTTTGGAGATAAATGCTTTGTCAGTTGCTTCGTTTGCAAATATTTTCTCCCATTCTGAGGGCTGTCTTTTCGTCTTGTTTCTGGTTTCCTTGGCTGTGCAAAAGCTTTTAAGTTTCATTAGGTCCCCTTTGTTTGTTTTGGTTTTTATTTCCATTTCTCTAGGAGGTGGGTCAAAAAGGAACTTCCTGTGATTTATGTCATAGAGTGTTCTATGTTTTCCTCTAAGAGGTTTATAGTGTCTAGACTGGCATTTAGGTTTTTAATCCATTTTGAGTTTATTTTTGTGTATGGTGTTAGGAAATGTTCTAATTTCATTTTTTTACAGTAGCTGTTCAGTTTTCCCACCACCACTTATTGAAGAGGCTGTCTTTTCTCCATTGTATATTCTTGCCTCCTGTGTCAAAGATAAGGTGACCATATGTGTGTGGTTTATCTCTGGGCTTTCTATCCTGTTCCACTGATCTATATTTCTGTTTTTGTGCCAGTACCATACTATCTTGATTACTGTAGCTTTGTAGTATAGCCTGAAGTCAGGGAGCCTGATTCCTCCAGCTCTGTTATGCTCAAAATTGTTTTGGCTCTTTGGGGTCTTTTGTATTTCCATACAAATTGTGAAATTTTTTGTTTTAGTTCTGTGAACAATGCCATTGGTAGCTTGACAGAGATTGCATTGAATCTGTAGATTGCTTTGGGTAGCAGAGTCATTTTCACAATGTTGATTCTTCCAATCCAAGAACATGGTATATCTCTCCATCTGTTTGGATCATCTTTAATTTCTTTCACCAGTGCCTTATAGTTTTCTGCATACAGGTCTTTTGTCTTCTTAGGAAAGTTTATTCCTAGGTATTTTATTTGTTTGGTTGTAATGGTAAATGGGAGTGTTTCCTTAATTTCTCTTTCAGATTTTTCATCATTAGTGTATAGGAATACAAGAGATTTCTGTGCATTAATTTTGTATCCTGCTATTTTACCAAATTCATTGATTAGCTCTAGTAGTTTTCTTGTAGCATGTTTAGGATTCTCTATGTATACTATCATGTCATCTGCAAACAGTGACAGTTTTACTTTTTCTTCTCTGATTTGGATTTCTTTTATTTCTTTTTCTTCTTTGATTGCTGTGGCTAAAACTTTTAAAACTATGTTGAATAATAGTGGTGAGAGTGGGCAACCTTGTCTTGTTCCTGATCTTAGTGGAAATGGTTTCAGTGTTTCACCATTGAGAACGATGCTGGCTGTGGGTTGGTCATATAAGCCCTCTATTATGTTGAGGTAGGTTCCCTCTATGTCAACTTTCTGGTGGGTTTTTACCATAAATCGGTGTTGAATTTTGCCGAAAGCTTTTTCTGTATCTACTGAGATGATCATAGGGTTTTTCTCCTTCAGTTTGTTAATATGGTGTATCACATTGATTGATTTGCATATACTGAAGAATTATCAAGTGGATAAACCCCATTTGATCACGGTGTATGATCCGTTTAAATTGATGTTGGATTCTGTTTGCTCATATTTGGTTGAGGATTTTTGCATCTATGTTCATCAGTGATATTGGCCTGTAGTTTTCTTTTTTTTGTGACGTCTTTGTCTTGTATTGGTATCAGAGTGATGGTGGCTTGTAGAATGAGTTTGGGAGTGTTCCTCCCTCTGCTATATTTTGGAAGAGTTTGAGAAGGATAGGTGTTAGCTCTTCTCTAAACGTTTGATAGAATTCACCTGTGAAGCCATCTGGTCCTGAACTTTAGTTTGCTGGAAGATTCTTAATGATGGTTTCAATTTCATTGCTTGTGATTTGTCTGTTCATATTTTCTATTCTTCCTGGTTCAGTCTTTGAAGATTGTACTTTTCTAAGAATTTGTCCATTTCTTCCAGGTTGTCCGTTTTATTAGCATATAGTTGATTGCAGTAATGTCTCATGATCCTTGGTATTTCTGCAGTGTCGGTTGTTACCTCTCCTTTTTCATTTCTAATTCTGCTGATTTGAGTCTTCTTCCTTTTTTTCTTGATGAGTCTGGCTAACGGTTTTTCAATTTTGTTTATCTTTTCAAAGAACCAGCTTTTAGTTTTATTGATCTTTGCTATTGTTTCCTTCATTTCTTTTTCATTTATTTCTGAACTGATCTTTATGATTTCCTTCCTTCTGCTAACTTTGGGGTTTTTCTCTTCTTTTTTCTCTTATTGCTTTAGGTGTAAGGTTAATTTGTTTATTTGAGATTTTTCTAGTTTCTTGATCTATGATTGTATTGTATAAACTTCCCTCTTAGAACTGCTTTTGCTGCATCCCAAAGGTTTTGGGTCATCATGTTTTCATTGTCATTTGTTTCTAGGTATTTTTGGATTTCCTCTTTGATTTCTTCAGTGATCTCTTGGGTATTTAGTAGCATATTGTTTAGCCTCCATGTGTTTGTACTTTTCACACTTTTTTTCCCGTAATTGATATTTAGTCTCAGCATTGTGATTGGAAAAGTTACTTGATAGGATTTCAATTTTCCTAAATTTACCGAGGCTTGATTTGTCACCCAAGATATGATCTATCCTCGAAAATGTTCCATGAGCACTTGAGAAGAAAGTGTATTCTGTTTTTTTTGGATGCAATGTCCTATAAATATCAATTAAGACTATCTGGTATAATGTGTCATTTATAGCTGTGTTTCCTCATTTGTTTTCATTTTGGATGATCTGTCCATTGGTGAAAGTGGGGTGTTAAAGTCTCCTACAATTATTGTGTTACTGTCGACTTCCTATTTTATGGCTGTTAGCATTTGCCTTATGTATTGAGGTGCTCCTATGTTGGGTGCATAAATATTTACAATTGTTATACCTTCTTCTTGGATTGATCCCTTGATCATTATGTAGTGTTCTTCTTTGTCCCTTGTAATAGTCTTTATTTTGAAGTCTGTTTTGTCTGATATGAGTTTTGCTACTCCAGCTTTATGTTGATATCCATTTGCATGGAATATCTTTTTCCATCCCCTCACTTTCAGCCTGTATGTGTCCCTAGGTATGAAGTGGGTCTCTTGTAGACAGCATATATATGGGTCTTGTTGTTGTATCCATTCAGCCAGTCTGTGCCTTTTGGTAAGAGCATTTAATCCATTTACATTTAAGGTAATTATCAATATGTATGTTCCGATTACCATTTTCATAGTTTCATTTCATTTTCATAGTTTCATTTTCATAGTTTCATAGGGTTTTTAATTGTAGGTCTTTTCCTTCTCTTGTGTTTTCTGCCTAGAGAAGTTCCTTTAGCATTTGTTGTAAAGCTGGTTTTGTGGTGCTGAATTCTGTTAGCTTTTGCTTGTCTGTAAAGATTTTATTCTCCATTGAATCCTAATGAGACCCTTGTTGAGTAATCTTGGTTGTAGTTTTTTCCCCTTTCATCCTTTTAAATATGTCATGCCACTTCCTACTCTCCTTCAGAATTTCTGCTGAAAGATCAGCTGTTAACATTATGGGGATTCCCTTGTACATTTTTTTGTTGCTTTTCCCCTGCTGCTTTTAATATTTTTTCTTTGTCTAATATTTGACAGTTTGATTAATATTTGTCTTGGCATGTTTCTACTTGGATTTATCCTGTATGGGACTCTCTGTGTTTCCTGGACTTGACTGACTATTTCCTTTCCCATATTAGGGATATTTTCAATTATAATCTCTTCAAATATCTTCTCAGACCCTTTGTTTTTCTCTTCTTCTGGGACCCCTATAATTCAAATGTTGGTGCATTTAATTTTGTCCCAGAGGTCTCTGAGACTGTCCTCAATTCTTTTTATAACGTTTCATCATTATAAAATGAAACGATGAAGAGGAAAGTCTAAAAGTTTGTGAAAAGAAGGATTAAGAGCCAAAATGACATATAACTTTTCAACAGCAACACTAAAGGCTAAAACCCAGTTGAAAAATAAATAAAATGTGAGCACAGAATAAACGCATTTATATTTACTGACAGACAAGGGCTCCCAAATTTTACCTTGTGTGTATTCTTCCTTAGGAAGCTTTGGGAAAATAGTTTCCACCAAAAGGAGGAATAAAATAAGATATAGGAAATCATGAGATCAAGGAAACAAGGACTACAGCCTAAGAGAGAAACAAAAGCATTCATAGGATGATGATAAAGAGAAGTGCCAAAAGAACAGCTGTGCAGCAGGTCTGGAAGGCAACCAGGTAACACTGGAGCAGAAAGACCCAGGACTTCACCAGAAGAGGGAGGGGCTGGACAAGGACTGATCTATTATTTCATTTATCTGATGTTTTGAATTTGATGTCTGAATCAGACTTTTTTCTTATGTACGGTAAATAGTTCAGAGATGAATTAGAAATAGGCAGTGGTTTTAAAAAATTGAGCAAATATAAAAATAAGGTAGTTTCTAACTCCAGGAAAAAATAGGTATACAAGAAAGAAAATATAATTATAAAGTAATCACAGTACCTTATGAGGGT
This sequence comes from Tursiops truncatus, assembly GCF_011762595.2. NCBI lineage: Eukaryota > Metazoa > Chordata > Mammalia > Artiodactyla > Delphinidae > Tursiops > Tursiops truncatus. Next base: position 52,761,906 of record NC_047042.1, read on the forward strand.
CACATAAAAAAAAAACTACAAGTCACAGTGACATAAATTCTGATCATTGACTTAACACAATAAAATACAAATCCCTATGGACTGACAAGATATAAGTGAAAACATATGAAGGCAGAATAATGTGTATAGTATAATCACATTTTATGTTTATGTTTTATACAAGAGTTTATGACTTGATAATAAGTATTTAGAAACTTATCTAAAAAGATAAGGACCAAATTGTAATTAAATGCTATTACTTAACATTCCATACTTATATATTCCTTAATTTTTAATATAAACAAGTATCTAAGCATTCCTTTTAAGAATTAATTTTGTATAAAATATAGATCCAGGGCTTCCCTGGTGGCACAGTGGTTGAGAATCTGCCTGCTGATGCAGGGGACGCAGGTTCATGCCCCGGTCCAGGAAGATCCCACATGCCACGGAGTGCTGGGCCTGTGAGCCATGGCCGCTGAGCCTGTGCGTCCGGAGCCTGTGCTCCGCAACAGGAGAGGCCACAGCAGTGAGAGGCCTGCATATCGCAAAAAAAAAAAAAATATATATATATAGATAGATAGATAGATAGATAGATCTAAAATGTAATTTAACTTTTACACAGTATTTCAGTTTATGTGCATCATAATTTAGCCACTTTATTTTCATTGTATGTTTAGATTGCTTCTGGTATTTTTCTATTTTAAATATCTTCATGTATAAATCTTTGGAATTAATGTGATTATTTTTCTAGAATACATGCCAGATGGAATTGTTCATAGGAAAAATTCACATTTTAAGTCTTTGATAAGTAATCCAAAGCTGAACATCAAAAAATTGAGACAATTTATATCCCCACAAGCAATGTTTAACCGTATCTATTATCTCACATCTTGTCAACACTGGGTAGTATTCTTTTTTCATATTTGACACCATTTTTTTGAAAAACTCTTCAAGTTTGTATTTATATGATTACAAGTGAGGTAGACCATGTGTTCATATGTTGTAAGTCATTGACAGTCTTCTGAATGTACCCCTCTCCTTTCCTCTCCTTGTCACTGCTGTAAATATTTCAGTCATATCTCTTGGGCTCTTAGGCTCCCATCTGACGGCAGAGCCAAGCTCTCTTCCTTGTGTTCCAACCCTTAAACTGCTTCTAGGTTTTTTCTTCTAAATCACAAATCTGATAATATCATTTGCTTGCTTAAAAGCCCATGAAGACTAGCAATTTCCCATAGAGTAAAGTCTAAAATTCTTCAAGTGGAACACTACTTCAGCATTAATATGGGCTCAAGTATTTTCTTAAATTATAAAAATGTGTTTTCATGACAGGTTTTGCTCAATAATTATAAAGAACTTGGGATTAGAGAGCTAATTTTGCTCATTATAGTATTCACTCTAACTACCTAAGAAGTGATTAAGGAGTGACATCACCAAGATGGTGACATAGGTGATTGCTGACTTTGTTCCCCCTCAGGAGAAGAACAACTAATAACTATTCAAGAATAAGACATCACTGAGAAAATCCTACAACACAGGGGTGAGGCTAAAGTACCCCTTGCACCACAGAGACCAAGACACTAAATCAGAAGGTGAGAGAAGAAGTTACACATTGATTGCATTGTCCCTCCCCCAGGCCAGTGCAGCATCACATGGAGAGGTCTCCCTTCAGCCTCCAGTTTCTCCAATGAGCAAAGAAAACCCAGGGCAGACAACCAATCCCTACCCCCAGCATTGTGGGTCACTTTGTGGGAGCCCCTACTCTGATCTTGCCCCAGATTGCAAGGGAATCTTCAGGGCTCAACCATGGGGACAGAGAATTGGGGTGAGGGGTCTTAACGACACTCGGATCTTGGCAGACTGAGTTCAGACCTACAGTGCCCAAGTAGTAATCCCAACCAGCAACAAAGTGAAAAGATAACCTATGAAAGGGGAAAAATATTATCGTTATATATCTGATAAAGGGTTAATATCCAAAATATATAAAGAACTCATACAACTCAGTACAAAAACAAATAACTCAACACCTACCATAATTATCACTTCATGATATATGTAAATAAATTGGGAATATGCCAAAAATCACTGAATTGTACATTTTTAAACAATTAAAATGGTAAATTAAAAAAATCATCATGCTGTAACCTGAAACCTACATGGTGATATATGTCAATTATATCTCAATAAAGGAAAAAAGAAGTGATTAGTCAATGATGGTAGAATATATTGACAAAGGACAGAGTAGCAGGGTCAGTATGGTGTGCTGGTATATCAACTCTGGAAAAATCAAATGAAACATATAAAGCCCTATTTGTAGTGTGTGTGGATCTCCCATCATGGCTGATTTCAATCTACCAGTGGCTTAAGAACCAGCTCACAAATTTTTTGAATATTAAACAGTTGGCTCTGGAGAGCCAGTGTAGCCTGACTCCAACCACCACTGACAGTGCCAATAGGGTATTATCTGGAGAAGTGGCAACATTCTAACTTGAGTTAGAATGCAAAGGAAAGATCCTACAGAAGAGATGACATTGAGCTAAGACACAAATGAAAAGAGGAATCAGAAAGTTGAAAGTCATCTGAAAAAACAGCTCTGGAAGAAAGAGATATGGCAAACACACTAAGGCAGGAAATCACTTAGCACATCTGAAAAACAGAAAGAACAAGAACATATATTTTTAATTTATTTTTCAGTTGGGAGCTCACCTTGAGATCAAAAGGTCTCTTAGCCAGGGTGAAAGCAGTATTTTAGAAGAGGTGAATTATGATTCAGAAGCTAAGATCAGTTTTGGTTCTTTTGTACTTCTTTGCTAATAGAGTTTCCAATTACTGCTGGGTAATTCTTGGGGGAGGGTGGTGGCGCAGATATAGAAATATAAAATCTACCAGAAACCTGGGTTTATGGAATACAAAATACAGCAGGAAATAAGTATTATTCTATTTTACCAACATTTATGGTTCTCAGTGTTCATTCTAGACACTCTAGTCTATATTTCTTCTTCAATCTTGCCAAGCCTACAAATTAACTATACTTTTAAATCCTGTTGCCATATTAAGATGACTAGTAGCTTAAATATACTATGCTGAAATGTATCATTGGGCAGTCTTTGGATAAAATATAAATCAAATTGTAGGAACAAAGCAAGAATAACTGGATTAAATTCAATTATCAGCTTTGGGAATGTTTTCCCTTTGGCGTCAAGATGACAAAAGATAATTCTGTTTTGTTTATTTTATCTTGAGCAGGTAGAGATGGGGAGAATCCAAAATAACATTTTAAGAATGAATCAGTTGGAGTTCAAATCCAGGCTTGAGAAGTGAACAGCTCCTCCAGAGTGAAAATAAATTCTATTGTGAAGCAAACGAAGATTAGGAGGATTAAGTGTCACATGTGGAGGATCTGAAAGTGGATTTGTTTTTTATTATTGAAGGTATTTTTATGGGTTAATTGTACGGGGATCCGGTTCATTTGTTTTTTCTAAGCTGAGATGAGCCAGTATGTCTCTGGGGCAGGAGAGACTTGTGCTGCTTGTGAGGATGTGTATTATTTGTTTCAATATTATGCATTAGCAGCTAATAGTCCCAAGAAAGGGATTATGACTTGGTAGTCTCAGAAGTAATTAATTGTTACTGACATGTTAGCTATATTAATAGTTACAGTACTCTCTTTATCCAATACAACTCTCTTTATTGTAATTTGTATACATGTTCAAATTGCTTTAGTAATAATGCTCAACATTTACACAGAATTTTTAAAAGTTCAAGGCAATAGCTAAAACAATCGAGTTATTTCCAAAAACATGAGTTAGGTATAGAATGTGGCTGTCAAAACTGGAAATTCAATTTTTCCTTGTTGAAGAAACAGAAAAAAATCAGCTTTGTTACTGATAAACTTTTTCTACAAGAAACATATCTCAAGTTTTATTAAATTATAGAAAACATTATTAAATGTCCAATGGAATTACTTTAAAGCTATGAATCCCAGATTATTTTACTTTATTATTTAAAATTATATATTAGCTTACTTCTCTAGAATTACAATAAATCTGTAAATAATACAAGCTTTGCAATAAAATAAACATAGGACTGCAATTTAGATACAAGGTAACACAAAAGCTTTAGAAATCACTTATTAAAATGAAGGATCCTGAGTAATTATAAATGAGAGGAGGTAGAGAGGTAATGCAGGTTACCCTGTTTCTAGTTCTAAACTATTCATTAATGAGTAATAGAATTAATTCCATGTGAATTTGGATTCACTTCTAAGTGTACCAAAAGAGCACATTGTTGGAAGTTCAGCACAAGAGGCCAGATATTTACTCTGAATCCACATGGAAAATAAAATTAAGGCAACTGTTCATATTATTTAGGCCAGAAAATACTCTCATCCAAATCCCCAGCAAGAACCAAGTAGAAATATTTAGCTTTGGGATTTGGGGAAAAAAAAAAAAAAAGATTTTGCATATTTTACTTCAGTGCATATTTCCTATTTCTTGTACTTAAAATTCAGTTTCATTTAAAAGGCAAATTGTAAACTCAGCTTCATTTAGAATTCAGGTAATTTTCAAAATATTTTGGGCCCAAATAAATCTTCAGATGGAAGTATTTCAACATTTATCTAAGAAAGCAGTTTTATGAGGTCTATGGCAAATTTAATTATTCCAGTGTTTCCCAAAGTGGGCAGCATGTACAAAATTCTGTACAATATGAATGTGTTGATCGAAAGGAATTTGGAAAACGCTGTTAAATCGGCTTAGCATGAGATCTCAGCTTTTTTTATATCTGGATATAAGTTGTCAGTCTATGTATTAAATCTACTGAAGTATATGTTGAAATACAGCCCCCAGGCATCCCAGACAGAGGGAAGATTATGAGCCAATAAGAGCAGGTGGGAAAGCATAATGAATCTTTTAAGAAACTATAAGGAAATTCTGGGGTTGCAGGAGATAAATCTGGAAATGGATGCCCGAGCCAAACTGTGGACATTTTGAATGACAGACTAAGTAATTCAGAGTTTTTTAAAAGTCAGTCAGCCACTCCAAGGAGGGGAGTGATAGAATAAATATGGTAGTTCGGGAGGATCAATCTGGCTGAAAATGGATAGGTTGGTGTGGAGAAGGGAAAATACTGGAGGCAGGGAGTCCAGTTAGAAGGCCCTAGCAAAAAATCAGGAGTGATATTAAACATGAATGGTGAAAAGAGAATGCAAAAGGAAGAATGAGAACAAGGTCTATTGCAAGAGAAGAATGGGAGGAATGAGGGACAGTTTCAAAGATTTTTAAAGAGCTCTCCAAGAGAGTGATGATGACTTTAGTAATCACAGCAAATCTTTTGCAGCTTCTCTGGGTTATGCTTGATACAGGCTCCCATGCCTTGATATAGGTTTTCTACCATAATGGACTTTCCATTCTTGGTTAACATAGCTAACTTATAATTCATTCTTTAGGACTTCTAGCTCACCTGTCATCTTTTCATTCTTAAATAATTTTTATGTGTTCTCTTAGTATCCTAGATATACAAATTCTACAATATTTAAATCAATGTATTTTACAGATTGATTAGGTAGATTACAGGTTCCCCAGTCAGATTACAGGCTCCCTGAAATTAGGGATTAAATTTGTCCACTTTCAACAGCCAGCACAGTAGCACATAGTGGAAACTCAATCACTGTTTGAACAAGGAGTATGCCTAGGAATCTTAGAATGTTAGTAAGCACAGTAGCACATAGTGGAAACTCAACCACTGTTTGAACAACGAGTATGCCTAGGAATCTTAGAGTGTTAGTAAGCCTAAAGAAAGACAGAAATGGGCAAATAGATGGAATATAAAGATTGAGGAAAGGTAGTTTTATCAACATGTTGGAAAGCCAATGGAAATAAGATTGAGGAAAGTGATAAAAAGGGAAATTGATGAGGCAGAATTGCAGAGTGAAAGGCAGACTGTAGAGAGTGGAGAATTCACCCTCTGGTAGTCCAATACTTTCTACTGTTTTCAAAAGAGGCCTCATACCCCTCCATTTCCTCACCTCAGTTCCTTGTGTTTCCACTTTCAAGAATTCCATCCCATCTTGAGCTTCTTTTTCAACATTTACACATGCACACTTAAAGCACAGGTCAAATGTCACTATCCCCTGAGACATTCTGTGGTCACTTATTTCTCTGAATCTCCAGAGTGACTTTTTTTTAATATGCAGCCTGAAGCACTCCTACATAAAATTCACGTTAGGTGATACTTTTGGGAAGTTTGCCGTTATAGACATATTCTATCTAATAAATGACAAAAGGATGATAGAATTAGAATCATCATTTTACAACTCCAAATGAAGTAATAGGTTTAAGCAAATGATCATCTATGGATACAAGAACTATTAGTGGAAAAAGGTTGGTGGGGTACTTAATGATGGATGGATCAAGGCAATAGTATCTGAACCCACTGATCAAACTTCAAGTCATAAAAAGAAAGAAAACTAGACATCATACACCTCCTTATGGAAAGACACAACACACCCTCTAATATATTTTTACCAAGAAAAAAATGTTAACCTGCATTTGACCAGATTTTATCTGTAACAGCAAGTTTAAAGGAAATATAGAAGACAGAAAACGTGCAAAGACAACACTGGGTTGTATTCAGTAAAATCTCAAATTTGTGAAACAATACAGTTTTTCAACAAATAAATTGCAAGGAGTAAAATTTAAAGAGGGAGTGAAAAACCCATAGTTTAAATATATATTAAAAGAAACTTAAAGATGTGTCAACCAAAAGTGTGATAGGTTTGGATCCTGATTTCAACAAACCCAAATTTATAAATCATTTATTAGACAAATGAGAAAACAAGACCACCCACTGATACCAAGATACTGTTAATTTTTAGCTATGATGATGGCTATGTTGTTTAAGCATCATTATTCATCCTGAAATACTTTCAGATGAAATGATACAATGTTTGGAATTTGCTTCAAAATAATGCACGGTGGTAGCAGGGGTGGGGAAGTGAGTGGTGGTGCTATAAATGAAACAAGACTGATTGCTATTGGAGTTGGATAGTAGCCACATAGTTCATTTTTATTTATGATTGAAAAATTCTATTTTGTGTCATTTCAAAATACAAGCTCCTGTGCTCCATCTTAGAACTATTGAATTAGAATATCTAAAGGAGAATCTGGAAATCTGCATTATTAACAGGTTGCGAAGTGATGATTATGCACACTGAGATTTGGGAATCATAGTCCTAAACAATTCATCCCATTGTTCTTGCTCTTGTCAGAGACATCCAGTCAATTATATATGCATGCTGTATCTTTAAAGTTAGAAATTGTGTCTTGCATCTCCCAAAGCCATATATTTTATATGTGCTCAATAAATATTAGTGATGCTAGTCAAAACCTTTATTGCTGTTCACTCTGAATAAACATTCTAGGTCTAGAATATACGAGACTTACTCATATATTCAAAGATATTAGGAGTGTGCACCTTCTCAGCTCTTAGCAATAATCCTCTGGCCATGTGGAATTTCTTTCTTAGTGGTATTTAACACTCCTAATTCCTAAAAGGCTAGTATTCTCATACCTCATGCGGCAAGGATAAAATTTAACAGATGAGAACAATAGCCTCCTCTTTCACAGACAGATAGAAATAGAGAATCTTAGCTTCCATGTGTAGAAAAAGAAAATGAAATGTGAAGTGTTTATACCTGCCATTACCCCTCAACTTTGCCTTTGTCAAGATTTTCTTTGTGTGCGATGGTTCATTTATTAAGTAATCACTTTGACCCTCCTAAGAGGGTATTCTTGGGAAAATGTAACCTTATATTGAAAATTTTTTCCCCAAAGACTTAGTATTCCCTATACCTTGGAACTCTTGAAAGAACTCTATGATAGATTCTGTCCCAGTACTAGTCCAGTGTTCTAGTTCTCGCACTAAGTAGCTAGGTGGTTTTGAATCTGGCCTTATTTTTAATGGGTCCTGGTTCCCCCACATACATAACTCTAAAATAAATGTCGATCTACCCTTGGATCATCTGTAAGTTAACCTACAGTTTTACATTCCTTCTAGGAAAAAGTATTTCACCCAATATTTAAACAGAAAACACAACCTTCAAGAAAAAAAAGGTATAAAATGGTTTTACCTCAGCATCTTAGACAAGGATAAATAAGGCCAGTTGCATATATTGTGTTCTGAAGGTATAAATCCAGGAATATGAAGGCTATTTCCCACTTCGACTTACCTGCTTATGAGCATGATCATAAGAATTAATATGATTGTCAAACTCCTGGTGTTTGTGGTACTGCTTGTCACATAATTCACAGTAAAAGTTTGCCTTTACATCTTCCAGGGCCTTTGCTGCGGACTTCTCCTTTTCTGGAAAATCCTTAAAAAAAAAGGCAAAAATGTTGGTTACATTTCTCTCTAATAGCATAATCAGATCTCATATTAATCAAGTTGGTATTTAATTTTACTGTGACTAAAAGGATATGGTTAGTCACATTACATTTCAGAAATTCATGGCACTGTGGAAGCAACTTTCAGCTTAGCCTTATCCCTAACTTATCAATAAACACACAATGACTTATTATAAAGGAGCCCTCAGCTGCAGTATGGTCATTACTCATTCTTCTTCTTGTCATCCATTTCCAGGTGTGGTTCTGCTGGAATACTCATCCCCATTTCCTCTGCCTATCCAATAGCCCATCTGAAACACTGTAAGACCTCTCCACGACAATATTTTATTGGGGCACTGATTGCATTGTTTTGTATTGTTCACCTACTGCTCACTTTTAGCCTCCCTGAGATCATGTGTTGGGACTTACTATTCTCTCTGCACACAGTGCCTTTCCCACCTTATTAAATTGGTGAGCTTCTACTCCTTTCCCAATACCCAGCTCTTTGCCCCCTCTGGGAATCATTTTCCATGACATTTCAAGGAGGAGAAAGCCTCCATTATGTTGCTTATTACTAAACACATCTATGATCATCCCTACTTTGTCTTTTTCATGGACATTTCTTTCTTTGATATTACCCCTTACATTTTTTGGATTCTACACAATTCCATCTTCGGCCAACTGAATTATCCACTCTACACACTCTCCCTGAGTGACCCCATTCATACTATAGTTAGAGCCTTATTTATCCTTAATCTCTACCTCCAGCCTAAGCTTCTCCCACAAGCATCAGCTCCTACTAGACATTGCCAATGAGTGTACTGCACAGTTTTCAAAATTATTACGCTTACAATTTTGACTATGCTCTATCTCAAACAGAACTTTGGCCATATCATCCTCCTGCTTAAAATCCACCTGAATTCTCTCATTGCCTATAGGATAATAGTGACAAATGCTTATTGAGCACAAACAATGTGCCAGGTATTAGGTTAAGTATGTGAATTATCTGATTTGTTCCTCACAACGACCCTATAAAAATAAGTTCTATTTTAATCTACAATTTACACATGCATCAACCAGCACTCAGAGAGATCACACACTTGTGGTCCCTGAGTTACCAAGTGCAGAAAGGATTTGAATTCAAATAACCAAGGCCTACCTCCTTTGTTAGTAAACAGCTGTGCTTTACCATCTCCCTTTAAGGCCAATCCCCTTAATATACCATACAAGCTCCTCCCTACCTCATCAGTGTCATTTATATCAATCCATGCTCCCATGTTACCCTCTTTAATTCTATTAGCAGACATGCCACATGATATTAAAAGATTTGTTTTCATGTCTATGGCTCCCATAAATCTTTTGAAGGCAGGAGCTGTTTTATTCATTTTTGTGTCCACGGTGCCAAACGTATTGTCTAGCCCAGAATAGGTGCTTATTTAATATGCATTACATAAATTAATAGATAATGCTGGCTTACATATTCATGCTTCGTATCATTCTGTAAGTTCTTCTCTATTATCCCAAGGCCTAAATAAAAGAATGACTGGCACTTAGAGGATACCAAATAAATATGCATAAAGAATGGGTGAACAAAATAAAGAATGGATTTCAGCTTTGTTTCTCCAAAATGACTAACCTTCTATAAAAAGAACTTAGGCCATAAACCTAAATCATAGGGCTATCACTACCCAGACAAGAAAGCAAACACAGGGAATTTAGGCAGATTCTACAGGGTTGGGAGAAGTGATGGGGCAATTAATTCAGACATGGAACATAATGATTCAAGCCCAAATGTAAGTGTCTAAAACACATGGCAAGAAGCAGAAAGGAAGTAACATTAACAAAGATCAAACTAGACAAAATATCTGGATTGCCTATCTAAGAGAGTTGACGTAGAAATGTGGTTACATTCTAGGCCGATGAGGCAAATAAAAGCTACTTGACAGGATGTATCCAGTAATGAGAATGTGGATACCGATTTCAAGACAAAAACCCAGTTGCTCAACGAATGGAGATAATATAGTCACTTGATAACTGAGGGAGCAGTATAGCATTGAGGTAGAGCACATCTTTTGATGCAGTACACTTAGAATCAGGGGAAACCATTATTTTTCATCCAGTCTTTCTCACTAGAAATTTGTTATGCCCTTTCTCAGTATAATTGCAGGGATTGGATTGGAACAGGGACTACTTTGGTTTACCCATAGTTCTTACTTTATGATGACCCAGGAACAACAGACTCAGAAAACTGGCCATGTGCCTTGGATATTGAGCAACTCTGCCTCAGCTATGTTAACTGGGAGTGGAGTAGGGGTGGCGACTGAGAATTCAGGGTGAATCTGTAGCTAAAAATGTGCTTTCTAATTATTCCAGATTTTGGAGAGGATTTTGTGACAATAGCTCAATGGCCAGGAGTGGAGCTTTTCCAGTTACTCTTGGCATCTATATCTAAACAATTTTTATCTCTAAAACTCCCTTTAATTATGATATTATAATATATGACTCTCAATGAAAAATGTTATGAGAGTTCTACCAACATTTTAGTCATATACCATCTCCTACAAATGTTTACATTTTACAAAGCCATCAGATTAAATTACATGCCCCGTTTCTTGCTTCATTTTTCTTGCCGGGAAATAGTGCTGATATACCCGTTTCTCTTCCCTATAAGGGACTAATGATATTCCCACAGCATATCCTAGTCCCCTTATTAAGAGAGGAAGGATGCACAGGTGGGATATAAATGCCATGAGCAAAACATACAGAGTTCACAATCCAGTGTGTCCCTCAAAGCCAGAAGTAAAAGCATAGACCCAACAGCAGTGACTAGGGAATAGAAATGGGGAAACTGAGGCCTGAGAGTAGAAATATCAGGCAGAGGAGACTACAAGCCGAGTTGGGTAAGGATAGACGAATCAGAGAGGAAAAGAAAGACAAAAATCCTTAAGAATTTTTGGCGAAACTTGAAAACTGAGATTAGAGCTGGAGCTGACTTTTAGTAAAAGAACTATAACTCAGTGGTCCATGGTATTACTCAGCATAAGGTAGACCTGCTCTGAAGTGTCAAAGTGGACGACCTGTGGAGATGGAGCTGAGTTGGCCCATCTCTGTGTGCCAGGAGGCTGGAGGGTAAGGTCTCAGACTAGTAGGGGAGGAATCATGTAGTCTATCTAATTCTACCATTTAGCAGAAGAGGCAACTGATGTTTAGCAATTTCGTGATTTGAATAAAATCAGCTAACAGTAAAGCAGGGGTGCACTTTCCATTGTATCACGCTGCCCCATCCACTCAATCATTCATCCGTTCATTTAACCACACATTCATCGCACTATTATCAAGCACTTAAACAGTCAAGAACCTCTTGTTAAGCAACCTGTAATCGTCAGTTTCTTACTAGGTCTCTACCTCAGAGTTTTACAGTCTAGCATGGGATAATTACATATGAACAGGTAAACACTGTAAATTGCAATACAGTGATAATCATAAGTTGTTATAGAATTTACCTAGTTCATACTAGTTAAGAATAATTTGAAGAAAAAGTCAGATTTTTTTCTCTCTCTCTCTTCTTCACACATAGCATTAGATACGCTGTAAGTTCTCAGCATTTCTTGCCTTTTTGTTTAATGACAAGATACTTTTACTGGTCAAATAGCTTTGAAGGCAAATTAAGGTGAGATTTACTCTCTGAAATAATTACAGTCTTTAAATATATTGAGATATGGAGTAAACATGAAAGGAGTAAATAGCCACCTATTCTCAGTATCAGTAAATTTTTAAAATTAAAAGTGAATAAAATTTATAATAATACATTAGACATATAACATTTGATGTATAGCTGTATCATTGATTTGCTAGTCATACAAATTTCCCTTCTCACAGTTTGCCTAGAAGAGGAGATTTCGGAAGCTTATTTAATAGAAAAAATAACATTTATGAAATAAAAGAAAACTTCTTGTTAAGCATTCTCAATGATCCATTAAATGTTGAAAATGAATTATAAATTGAATATGAGTTATCTTAATAAGTCATTTTTAAAACATTAGGCATTGCCAGTGGGCAATTATGTTGCAGTTCAGTAAGAATTCCATAGTAATTAATTACTTTTCATAATTAACATTTTGGGTGCAAAGAGAGTAAATATACTTTTTCACACTAAGAATTTTACATTCATGCATATAACAAGTGTATCTGTAAAGTGGCAAGTATTCTGACTACAGTAATGTGTTTAGTTAGAAATATGTATGTTTGCTACCAAATTATTTTTATTATTGTAATGATGCTTACACACTAAAATCCATTGCTCTCTCTTTGTAAAATAGAAATCTGCCAAGCACTTCACGTTTGTTAACTCAATCTTCACAACGACTTTACTAAGTATCATCTCTTATTATCCCGTATAAAGACATGGAAGACAAGGCACAAACACATCTAGAAACTCACTCAATGTTGAAGAGCAGAGACTGGATTCAGACTCAGATCTGCCTGTCTTCAGAGCTATTAATCACCAGGCTCGTGGCTGCCCTAATTAGCCTTTATCCAGATGCTGCATAATTCTGCGCTGTCTCTGCTAACTGTTTTGGTAGATTTGGAATGATACAGAGCCCCTTGCTCCCAGAGAGAGTAAGAGGACTAATTATAATTTTAAAAATCTATAAAGCTCTTGAAGCTGAGAGATGGGCGCTAGGAAAATACAAGGTGGTAGTCCTGTTCTGCTGGTTGTGAATATGTGCCTTGATTATTGAAAAGAAAGAGAAGAAATCAATTGCTGTTCTTCGTATCTCCCTGATGGCAATACCAGCTCGGAGCTTTGAGAACTGAATTCACATTCTTTGCATGAAACTTCACATTTGACCTTTCACTGTTATGTGTAAGAGATTGCTTTAAGAATTCTGACATTCTCTAACCTGTTCTGTTACACAGGCCCCCAGATAAAATCTTGTCTCAAAGATAGTGAATTCTCCTCCTCCTTTGATCAAGTGGCTGTCGCTGATTCAAAAAATCTCTTTTGGTCCCCATTGTCCCCTTGCACCTCTGTAATAGATTGGGTAATGGGAAACTTGATTTAGATGGGTTTCTTCATGTATTTGTTTTATTTTTGTGATGGAGAAAAAAAAATAGTGTTTGAAGACTGACTAAATTGAATCTCAGCCTCTTTCTTACAGCAGTTTAAACTTTAAATTTTCAGTTTTCTCAGGATAAATTAAAGGGAGTAGTGGGTAGCTTGAAGCAATCCTTGTTGTGAGTATAAAATGAGATCAGTCTCATGGAAGCACTTAGTACAGTGTATGCTAAAAGTAGGTACTTGATGTTTGGATATTTTGTGTGTATGTGTCTTTGTGTTATATGTATGGGTATAGTTGTATCCATATGACACTAAGATTTTTTTAAAAAATAATACAATTCTCCTATGAGTCTATAAAGCAACTTTCATTTTCTGATGAAAATTTGAGCAAGTGATAGGAATCCTTATTCTCTTCAACCCACCGTCTCATATGAAAGCACAATCCTTGATAGAAAATCAAATTTGGTTTCCATAAATAGGATTTTCAGATGTTTTTATCTCACAATTTGTTGTTTTTCTTTTGGGTTTTTTTTGGTTTTTTGTTTTTGTTTTTGTTTTTGTTTTTTGCGGTACGCGGGCCTCTCACTGCTGTGGCCTCTCCCGTTGCGGAGCACAGGCTCCGGATGCACAGGCTCAGCGGCCATGGCTCACGGGCCCAGCCACTCGGCGGCATGTGGGATCTTCCCGGACCGGGGCACGAACCCGTGTCCCCTGCATCGGCAGGCGGACTCTCAACCACTGCGCCACCAGGGAAGCCCTCACAATTTGTTTTTAATTTTTGGACTGTTTAGAAATCCCACACACAGTCAAGAGAGCACTGGATGCCCTTAATTAACATTAATATTACTAATATTGATTTCCCTAAAGATGTGACGGGCTTCTTTTATATGGTCTTTGCATTCTATAGCATCTAGCATGTTACTTGTTACTTAGAAGAAACTCAGTAAGTATTTGTTGAATAAGTTAAATTAATGAATAAAAACCAGAGAATGCTTTTCCCACTAAGTAATAGATAGCTTGGCTCACTGTGGCAATGTTAAGTTATATCATGGGGAATTAAACTGCTGAAATGATGGCAGAATAAACAGATGAGTATGATTCTAAGTATATGGAACTTTTGGAACAATCTTTTAAAAAAATACGGACTCTGAGGTCTAAGGAGCTTACTGAAGAATTAGCCTAAAGTAATAGAGGGTGGTAACTGCATACAGATTCACAATCAGAACTACAGATTATTGATTTCCAATGTTCCTCCTGTCTTACCATAATCAATAGTTCTCCTTAAAATTTGTTGAGAATCAAGTGTTGGTTTCCCAGACTTGAACTGGACACGACCAAAGTTAGACCTTTCCAGCAATGCCCAGGTAGGTATAATGTCAGCCACTGCCTGGATTTGAAAAAGAGCTTTTCCCCTCTTATTAGTGATTCATTCAAGCTGCCCAGATGAGAAGATGAATACAACCACATTAAATATGTGAACTTATCACTGGGTGGCATGCTTTGTGAACATCTCAGCATCGTTTCTAATTTGGAAAGAATGATGAATTTCTGACTTACTGGCAAGATGCCAGAGTAATGATTTCATTTCTGTTCATGAAGCAACAATTAAATATTTAAAGTTTGCTTGTATAACTGCTTATTTTGGAGAAGATTCCCAATTGGCTGCATTTGAACAGAGGTTATTTTTGAAAAACACATGCATATCTGTTAAAACCATTGTTCATCAGTATTCTACACCACCAACTTCATCTTCCTCAGCATAAATTAATATACAGTTCCTCTACCAGAAAAACACATAAGTATATAATGCAGTCCCAGGTGTACCCTAAAAAATCATAACACTAGCTATTGCTTTATTACCTAACTACGCATGTCTGCCATAAAGGAAAAAAGGCGCACATATAATTTCCATATTGCTTACCAGTGGGATACAGATGCTGCATTGCACAAGTTCATAAAGGTTATGGATTGGTTTTCAGAGTATTTTTAACAACTAATGAAACAGTAAAATACATGCAAACCAATGAGATTTACTGGACACTGTGTAGTATGAGCCCATCAAGATGCAAGGACTACCAGTCTCTTACACAGAACATCCCAGCCCTCACCAGTAAAAACAGGCAATATTTTTGGGTGGGAGACAAAAAGAGAGTACATGAAAATATATGTAAATTTACCCAGGGTCAAGGACAAGGTCGAATCCATTAAATAGCAGTCCCTGGCCTAGAGTTCATGCCCAATAAACGTCCATTAATGAATTCATGAATGAATAAATGTAGTGAGTGAAGGAATGAATACATTTAATTTCTTTCTGACCTTTTTCCTGTTTAGTTATTGTGCTAAAGGGGAGAGAACTGGAAAACCTGAAATGAGTATGGTGATGTTAAAACCCATACACTTGTACACTTCAAAGAGTGAACCCTAATGTGGAATATAGACTTCAGCTAATAATAACACATCAATTTCAGTTCATCAATTGTAACACACTCACCCACCACACTAATATAAAATGTTAATAATAAGGGAAACTATATATAAAATTACGGGAGAGTATACAGGAACTCTTTGTATTTCCTGATCTATATTGCTATGAACCTAAAAATACTCTTAAAAAATACTCCAGTATTTAGAAAATAAAAGTGTACAACGAAATCACATTTTTATAATCCTACCTTCACTGAACTCAAAGAAAAGCAATGCATGATGTAAAAATAATCTAATCCATGTTATGTAATGTACATGGCTGAGCTCCAGGGGTGGGGCCAGATGACAAGGAGGGCTCCTTTGTATGGAGAGATCTTGAGATCCCCAATTCCGTTCTGTCATTTTCCATGAGAGAGAACAACGCTCAGCAATCCTTGAGAAAAGCAGGACTACTGACAGACCATATTTATAATCATTAGATCCACTGGAAATTCACGGGTAAAATTTCTATATTTGAAAGAAAGATTTTAGAATGAGTCTATGCTGTGGGTGTGTAAAATATGATAAGAAAATGAGTTTTCTTCCCCCAGACTGACAATAGTGTCCCATTTATAAAGGTAGTAATTACCACTCCATCAATTCAGCCCACAGATATGTATAACTGTAATGAATACAGACATATTGCATTCATCTAAATTGAATACATTTAAATGAATACATCTATTGTGCATTAGACAGGAAGTACTTTCATTTACCCATTACTCCTGCTGCAACTATTTATTTTAAAAATGCAATTAATAGTGTCTGACATTTCATTTTCTAATATAGGAGAAATCAATAAAAAATGTCAGCTAACTAAGTTTTCTGGAAAGTTGCTAGTGACACCTGCTGAATTACAAACCATTTTTTAAAAATTCAACATCTGTAACAGCTATCTAGGGGAGAAACTGTCATTAAGAGATGCTGACCTAGACATTGCTTCACTTTCGCATGGGAATTCACGGCAAATATGCTCCCTTCAAAAAGATTCAGGTGATTGTTAAGTGACTTCCTGTTCTAAGGCCTTCTCAGGTTGCTCTGGAATTCATCTGTACAATTCTAAAAAGCCGTGTTTCTGTTCTACACGTGCTAAAACAGGCCTAGAAACTCCTAAAATGATGTGCTAAATAGTATAAAGACAAAGTTTTTGCTTTTAAAAAAGGACACACAAACCAGAAAAATGCCCAAACTCCAAGGACATTCTTTCTGTTTTTTCTGAACATTTGCTATCTTGTTGGATTAAAAAGTCTGCTACATTTGGTTTACTTGTTCTATAACTAGAGATGTTTAAAAAGTGACTGTGCTCACAAAGGCACTTCATTATTTCAAACTGGCTGCTCCAGGGTTCTATCTATTGAAATTCTAATAGGTAATTTACTTTCAAACTTAGAGAAAACCAGCAATTGTGAAAGAAGTATGCTATACAGAGGCTTTGTGTCTCAAATCTTGAAATATTAACTTCAAGCTGGGAAAATGTGTCAAAGTAAAGGAAATCTATTAAAATGCTAGTTTTCTTTGAGAGGAAGGCATTCACAAGGGCTAAAGGAAATGCTATAAACAACATTACATTCATTTCAAGATCATGAAATGATGTACAAAACTTGGGGCTCGGGGGCTTCTGGGAAGATGGTGGAAGAGTAAGACGCGGAGATCACCTTCCTCCCCACAGATACACCAGAAATACATCTACACATGGAACAACTCCTACAGAACACCTACTGAACGCTGGCAGAAGACCTCAGACCTCCCAAAAGGCAAGAAACTCCTCAGGTACCTGGGTAGGGCAAAAGAAAAAAGAATAAACACAGACAAAAAGATAGGGACAGGACCTGCACCAGTGGGAGGGAGCCGTGAAGGAGGAAAGGTTTCCACACACTAGGGAGCCCCTTCGCGGGTGGAGACTGCGGGTGGCGGAGGGGGAAGCTTCGGAGCCGCGGAGGAGTGCACAGCAACAGGGGTGCGGAGGGCAAAGCGGGGAGATTCCTGCACAGAGAATCAGGGCCGACCAGCACTCACCAGCCCGAGAGGCTTGTCTGCTCACCCGCCAGGGCAGGCGGGGCTGGAAGCTGAGGCTCGGGCTTTGGTCAGAGCACAGGGAGAGGACAGGGGTTGGCGGAGTGAACACAGCCTGCAGGAGTTAGTGCACCACGGCTAGCCGGGAGAGAGTCCAGGGAAAAGTCTGGACCCGCCGAAGAGGCAAGAGACTTTTTCTTCCCTCTTTGTTTCCTGGTGCGCGAGGAGAGGGGATTAAGAGCGCTGTTTAAGGGAGCTCCAGAGACGGGCGCGAGCCGCGGCTAAAAGCACAGACCCCAGAGATGGGCATGACACGCTTAAGGCTGCTGCTGCTGCCGCCACCAAGAAGCCTCTGTGCGAGCACAGGTCACTATCCACACTCCCCTTCCAGGGAGCCTGTCCAGCCCGCCACTGCCAGGGTCCTGGGATCCAGGGACAACTCCCCCGGGAGAACGCACGACGCGCCTCAGGCTGGTGCAACGTCACGCTGGCCTCTGCCGCCGCAGGCCCGCCCAGCACTCCGTGCCCCTCCATCCCACCCCCCACCCCGGCCTGAGTGAGCCAGAGCCCCCGCCATCAGCGGCTCCTTTAAGCCCGACCTGTCTGAGCAAAGAACAGACGCCCTCCAGCGACCTGCACGCAGAGGCGGGGCCAAATCCAAAGCTGAGACCCTGGCAGCTGTGAGAACAAAGAAGAGAAAGGGAAATCTCTCCCAGCAACCTCAGAAGCAGCGGATTAAAGCTCCACAATCAACTCGATGTACCCTGCATCTGTGAAATACATGAATAGACAACGAATCATCTCAAATTAAGGAGGTGGACTTTGAGAGCAAGATTTATGATTTTTTCCCCTTTTCCTCTTTTTGTGAGTGTGTATGTGGATTATTCTGTGTGAGATTTTGTCTGTATAGCTTTGCTTCCACCATTTGCCCTGGGTTCTATCAGTCCGTTTTTTCATTGTTTTCTTTTAAAATTTTTTTCTTAATAATTATTTTTTTATTTTAATAACTTTATTTTATTTGACTTTATCTTCTTTCTTTCTTTTCTTTCCTTCCTTCCTACCTTCCTTCCTTCCTTCCTTCCCTCCTTTAGATAACGAATCATCCCAAATTGAGGAGGTGGACTTTGAGAGCAAGATTTATGATTTTTTTTCCCTTGTCCTCTTTTTGTGAGTGTGTATGTGTATGCTTCTGTGTGAGATTTTGTCTGTATAGCTTTGCTTCCACCATTTGTCCTAGGGTTCTATCCGTCCGTTGTTTTTTTTTCTTTTCCTCTTAATAATTATATTTTATTTTAATAAATTTATTATATTTTATCTTACTTTATTTTATTTTACTTTATCTTCATTCTTTCTTTTTTCCTTCCTTCCCTCCTTGCTTCCTTCCTCCCTCCCTCCCTCCCTTCTTTCTTTTCTTTTCCTTCCTTCCTTCCTTCCTTCCTTCCTTCCTTTCTTCTACTAATTCTTTCTTTCTACTTTATCTCCCTTTTATTCTGAGCCGTGTGGACGAAAGGCTCTTGGTGCTGCAGCCAGGAGTCAGTGCTGTGCCTCTGAGGTGGGAGAGCCAACTTCAGGACACTGATCCACAAGAGACCTCCCAGCTCCACATAATATCAAATGGCGAAAATCTCCCAGAGATCTCCATCTCAACACCAGCACCCAGCTTCATTCAATGACCAGCAAGCTACAGTGCTGGACATCCTATGCCAAACAACTAGCAAGACAGGAACACAACCCCACCCATTAGCAGAGAGGCTGCCTAAAATCATAATAAGTCCACAGACACCCCAAAACACACCACCAGACATGGACCTGCCCACCAGAAATACAAGATCCAGCCTCATCCACCAGAACACAGGCACTAGTCCCCTCCACCAGGAAGCCTACACAAGCCACTGAACCAACCTTACACACTGGGGACACACACCAAAAACAACGGGAAATATGAACCTGCAGGCTGCAAAAAGGAGACCCCAAACACAGTAAGATAAGCAAAATGAAAAGACAGAAAAACACACAGCAGATGAAGGAGCAAGATAAAAACCCACCAGACCAAACAAATGAAGAGGAAATACGCAGTCTACCTGAAAAAGAATTCAGAATAATGATAGTAAAGATGATCCAGAATCTTGGAAATAGAATAGACAAAATGCAAGAAACATTTAACAAGGACCTAGAAGAACTAAAGATGAAACAAACAATGATGAACAACACAATAAATGACATTAAAAATACTCTAGATAGGATCAATAGCAGAATAACTGAGGCAAAAGACGGATAAGTGACCTGGAAGATAAAATAGTGGAAATAACTACCGCAGAGCAGAATAAAGAAAAAAGAATGAAAAGAACAGAGGACAGTCTCAGAGATGTCTGGGACAACATTAAGTGCACCAACATTCGAATTATAGCGGTTCCAAAAGAAGAAGAGAAAAAGAAAGGGACTGAGAAAATATTTGAAGAGATTATAGTTGAAAACTTCCCTAATATGGGAAAGGAAATAGTTAATCAAGTCCAGGAAGCACAGAGAGTCCCATACAGGGTAAATCCAAGGAGAAATACGCCAAGACACATATTAATCAAACTGTTAAAAATTAAATACAAAGAAAACATATTAAAAGCAGCAAGGGAAAAACAACAAATAACACACAAGGGAATCCCCATAAGGTTAACAGCTGATCTTTCAGCAGAAACTCTGCAAGCCAGAAGGGACTGGCAGGACATATTTAAACTGATGAAGGAGAAAAACCTGCAACCAAGATTACTGTACCCAGCAAGGATCTCATTCAGATTTGATGGAGAAATTAAAACCTTTACAGACAAGCAAAAACTGAGAGAGTTCAGCACCACCAAACCAGCTTTACAACAAATGCTAAAGGATCTTCTCTAGGCAAGAAACACAAGAGAAGGAAAAGACCTACAATAACGAACCCAAAACAATTAAGAAAATGGGAATAGGAACATACATATCAATAATTACCTTAAACGTAAATGGACTAAATGCTCCAACCAAAAGAAACAGATTGGCTGAATGGATACAAAAACAAGACCCATATATATGCTGTCTACAAGAGACCCACTTCAGACCTAGAGACACATACAGACTGAAAGTGAGGGGATGGAAAAAGATATTCCATGCAAATGGAAACCAAAAGAAAGCTGGAGTAGCAATTCTCATATCAGACAAAATAGACTTTAAAATAAAGACTATTAAAAGAGACAAAGAAGGACACTACATAATGATCAAGGGACCGATCCAAGAAGAAGATATAACAACTGTAAATATTTATGCACCCAACATAGGAGCACCTCAATACATAAGGCAAATACTAACAGCCATAAAAGGGGAAATCAACAGTAACACATTCAAAGTAGGGGACTTGAACACCCCACTTTCACCAACGGACAGATCATCCAAAATGAAAATAAATAAGGAAACACAAGCTTTCAATGATACATTAAACAAGATGGACTTAATTGATATTTATAGGATAGTTCATCCAAAAACAACAGAATACACTTTTTTCTCAAGTGCTCATGGAACATTCTCCGGGATAGATCATACCTTGGGTCACAAATCAAGCCTTGGCAAATTTAAGAAAATTGAAATTGTATCAAGTATCTTTTCTGACCACAACGCTATAAGACTAGATATCAATTACAGGAAAAGATCTCTAAAAAATACAAACACATGGAGGCTAAACAATACACTACTTAATAACAAAGTGATCACTGAAGAAATCAAAGAGGAAATTAAAAAATACCTAGAAACAAATAACAATGGAGACACGACGACACAAAACCAATGGGATGCAGCAAAAGTAGTTCTAAGAGGGAAGTTTATAGCAATACAATCCTACCTTAAGAAACAGGAAACATCTCAAATAAACAACGTAACCTTGCACCTAAAGCAATTAGAGAAAGAAGAACAAAAACCCCGAAAGTTAGCAGAAGGAAAGAAATCATAAAAATCAGATCAGAAATAAATGAAAAAGAAATGAAGGAAACGATAGCAAAAATCAAGAAAACTAAATGCTGGTTCTTTGAGAAGATAAACAAAATTGATAAACCATTAGCCAGACTCATCAAGAAAAAAAGGGAGAAGACTCAAATCAATAGAAATAGAAATGAAAAAGGAGAAGTAACAACTGACACTGCAGAAATACAAAAGATCATGAGAGATTACTACAGGCAACTCTATGCCAATAAAATGGACAACCTGGAAGAAATAGACAAATTCTTAGAAAGCACAACCTGCCAAGACTGAATCAGGAAGAAATAGAAAATATGAACAGACCAATCACAAGCACCGAAATTGAAACTGTGATTAAAAATCTTCCAACAAACAAAATTCCAGGACCAGATGACTTCACAGGTGAATTCTGTCAAACATTTAGAGAAGGTCTAACACCTATCCTTCTCAAACTCTTCCAAAATATAGCAGAGGGAGGAACACTCCCAAACTCATTCTACGAGGCCACCAGCACCTTGATACCAAAACCAGACAAGGATGTCACAAGGAAAGAAAACTACAGGCCAATATCACTGATGAACATAGATGCAAAAATCCTCAACAAAATACTAGCAAACAGAATCCAACAGGACATGAAAAGGATCATACATCATGATCAAGTCGGGTGTATCCCAGGAATGCAAGGAGTATTCAATATACGCAAATCAATCAACGTGATAAACCATATTAATAAATTGAAGAATAGAAACCATATGACCATCTCAATAGATGCAGAGAAAGCTTTCGACAAAATTCAACACCCATTTATGATAAAAACCGTCCAGAAAGTAGGCATAGAGGGAACTTATCTCAACATAATAAAAGCCATGTATGACAAACCCACAGCCAACATCGTCCTCAGTGGTGAAAAACTGAAAGCATTTCCACTAAGATCAGGAACAGGACAAGGTTGCCCACTCTCACCACTGTTATTCAACATAGTTTTGGAAGTTTTAGCCACAGCAATCAGAGAAGAAAAGGAAATAAAAGGAATCCAAATCGCAAAAGAAGAAGTAAAACTGTCACTCTTTGCAGATGACATGATACCATACATAGAGAATCCTAAAGATGCTACCAGAAAACTACTAGAGCTAATCAATGAATTTGGTAAAGTAGCAGGATACAAAATTAATGCACAGAAATCTCTGGCATTCCTATACACTAAGGATGAGAAATATGAAAGTGAAGTCAAGAAAACCCTCCCATTTACCACTGCAACAGAAAGAATAAAATATCTAGGAATAAACCTACCTAAGGAGACAAAAGACCTGTATGCATAAAATTATAAGACACTGATGAAAGAAATTAAAGATGATACAAATAGATGGAGAGATATACCATGTTCTTGGATTGGAAGAATCAACATTGTGAAAATGACTCTACTACCCAAAGCAATCTACAGATTCAATGCAATCCCTATCAAACTACCACTGACATTTTTCACAGAACTAGAACAAAAATTTTCACAATTTGTATGGAAATACAAAAGACCCCGAATAGCCAAAGCAATCTTGAGAATGAAAAACGGACCTGGAGGAATCAGGCTCCCTGACTTCAGACTATACTACAAAGCTACAGTAATCAAGACAGTATGGTACTGGCACAAAAACAGAAAGATAGATCAATGCAACAGGATAGAAAGCCCAGAGATAAACCCACGCACATATGGTCACCTTATCTTTGATAAAGGAGGCAGGAATGTACAGTGGAGAAAGGACAGCCTCTTCAATAAGTGGTGCTGGGAAAACTGGACAGGTACATATAAAAGTATGAGATTAGACCACTCCCTAACACCATACACAAAAATAAGCTCAAAATGGATTAAAGACCTAAATGTAAGGCCAGAAACTAACAAACTCTTAGAGGAAAACATAGGCAGAACACTCTGTGACATAAACCACAGCAAGATCCTTTTTGACCCACCTCCTAGAGAAATGGAAATAAAAACAAAAATAAACAAATGGGACCTAATGAAACTTAAAAGCTTTTGCACAGCAAAGGAAACCATAAACAAGACCAAAAGACAACCCTCAGAATGGGAGAAGATATTTGCAAATGAAGCAGCTGACAAAGGATCAATCTCCAAAATTTATAAGCAGCTCATGCAGCTCAATAACAAAAAAACAAACAACCCAATCCAAAAATGGGCAGAAGACGTAAATAGACATTTCTCCATAGAAGATATGCAGACTGCCAACAAACACATGAAAGAATGCTCAACATCATTAATCATTAGAGAAATGCAAATCAAAAGTACAATGAGATATTATCTCACACCAGTCAGAATGGCTATCATCAAAAAATCTAGAAACAATAAGTGCTGGAGAGGGTATGGAGAAAAGGGAACCCTCTTGCACTGTTGGTGGGAATGTAAATTGATACAGCCGCTGTGGAGAACAGTATGGAGTTTCCTTAAAAAACTACAAATAGAACTACCATATGATCCAGCAATCCCACTACTGGGCATATACCCTGAGAAAACCATAATTCAAAAAGAGTCATGTACCAAAATGTTCATTGCAGCTCTATTTACAATAGCCCAGAGATGGAAACAACCTAAATGTCCATCATCGGATGAATGGATAAAGAAGATGTGGCACATATATACAATGGAATATTACTCAGCCATAAAAAGAAACGAAATGAGCTATTTGTAATGAGGTGGATAGACCTAGAGTCTGTCATACAGAGTGAAGTAAGTCATAAAGAGAAAGACAAATACCGTAAGCTAACACATATATATGGAATTTAAGGGGAAAAAAATGTCATGAAGAATCTAGGGTTAAGACAGGAATAAAGACACAGACCTACTAGAGAATGGACTTGAGGATATGGGGATGGGGAAGCGCAAGCTGTGACAAAGGGAGAGAGTGGCATGGACATATATACACTACCAAACGTAAGGTAGATAGCTAGTGGGAAGCAGCCGCATAGCACAGGGATATCAGCTCGGTGCCTTGTGACCGCCTGGAGGGGTGGGATAGGGAGGGTAGGAGGGAGGGAGACGCAAGTGGGAAGAGATATGGGAACATATGTGTATGTATAACTGATTCACTTTGTTATAAAGCAGAAACTAACTAAAACACCATTGTAAAGCAATTATACTCCAATAAAGATGTAAAAAAAAAAACTTGGCTCTGTTGCATATATTTTGGAAGAAATATTTGTCACATATATTATCTATTAATTATTATTCTCATAGAACTTTTATAAAACTTGAGTCATTGACTTCAGAAATCCTCAAAAAGAAAGGGTGTTTACCAGTTTTATGGATATACTCTTGCTTTATTGAAAATAAAAACAATTGTCAATTGAAGTCAGAAAGGCTGATGAGCTGGAAACTGGGGCAAAGGTTAGTATGTGTCATAAAGGCAGAACTGATAGTACGGCCCACCCAGACTGTGGTGAAGAGTTGAAACAGATTTTCACAGCTGCTTGAGCAGTTGGAGGATCCGTACTTATTTTTAACACTAGCACCCACTCAATAAGCCATATAGCGTGCCCCAGTCTACTGTGTGTGATTTTGTGTGTGCGTGTGTGCACTGTTCATAGAGTTAGTCTGGAAAGAGAGCCAGCTACAATAGAACAGAAGTTGTGGGTCCACTGTAAAAGAAGTGGAATAAAAAAGTCAGAATCACCATACAGGCATGGAAGGGACTTTAGAAAATCTATTCTAGTTAAATAAATTTAATCCAGAAGTTCTTTGGTTTGCCCAGGTTGATGTAGAATGATAAGTAGCAGATCTGGGCTAATTCAAGTCCTTGACTCCAACCTTGGAGAACAATAGCAGAGCCACAAATTCTACAAGGCCTGTGTCCTTACTTGGAAGGGGAGATTGAGCTAGACGACCAAATTTTGCACCTCTGAACCTTGAAATGGATAAATGAGTATCTGCAGTCTTTAAGCTGATATAGGTCTAAAGATATTCTCTTTCTTTTCTTAAACAACACAGTCAAAATCTATTTAACATCATATTTAGAAAGTATGTTCTCACGGTTGGAATGCCGGAAATAGAAAATTTTCAATTTTAAACCATCTCCTACAGAAGGAGACAGAATCACTCTCAGTAGAGGACTTCCTCTTCCCTTTATTCTCCTAAGCTTAAAAAAATATATATTAAGAGCTTAGCTAGTCCATAGATTGTCAGTTATAGTTACAGTTTTGAGCACTGAGCTGAACCAGTGCTAAAACTGGCTTTAGAAAGGAGGAAGCTACCTTCTTTTCTGATATTGGAGGGATATCTTAGATGAAAGAGAAGAAAAAGCAGAAGATAAAAGAATTCATACCTAATATGATTTTTTTTTTAACTTCTATGCTGCCCTTGAAGGAATTTAATGTATGGTGGGGATTTAGTTGTATTATAAAGGTTTGGATTAGTTACTGTGTTATTCTACTGTGCAAGATAATAATAACACATAATTCCTGTCTTCAAGCGACTCTCAGACCACCTGAAGGGACAGAATTAATTCACAAATTGCAAGTGAAAACAGAAAGGAATATACAGTAATATGGTGGGGATTTAAAGTGCTGTATGTATTCAGAGAAGGGAAAATACCATGATGCTTTGTAATGTGCCTATATACCTAAGTAGAATAAACGTATTAAGATAGAATTTTATAAAGAGCCTAAGGTGATGGTCTTGTATTTGACTCTTACATATAAAAAAATGAATGTCACTTCATCAGTCTTTAATTCTGGAGTTTAAGAAGGTGGCATAGGGCTTCTCTGGTGGCGCAGTGGTTGAGAGTTCGGCTGCCGATACAGGGGATGTGGGTTCGTGCCCCGGTCCGGGAGGATCCACGTGCTGGGAGCGGCTGGGCCCGTGAGCCATGGCCGCTGGGCCTGCGCGTCCGGAGCCTGTGCTCCGCAACGGGAGAGGCCACAACAGTGAGAGGCCCGCGTACCGCAAAAAAAAAAAAAAAAAAAAAAGGTGGCATAAAGTATTTCTGAGAATGAATCAACCTACATTTTGTTATGAGAATAACACAGATTTCACTGTATGTACTGATAAACAAAAAGCCATACAGACTTTAGAGAGAATGGAATCCTATTCCCTGTCTCCTCTTCTATTACAGCTGGTATTATTTCTGACCAGTAACTAACATAAGAATTATGATTCTGCCCACGTCGTTCCTTAGTGTCCTCCTTGTGATTATTTTCCCAGGACATCTCTCTTGGACTCACTGCTTCTTGTTTCAGAGTCTTTACACAAAGTCTGAGTTCACTTTGATCACCAAAGCACAATTAAGTGATTTTAAAAATTAATTCCTATAGAACTTTTTGCCTCCATCAATTATGCCATGGAAAATCTTGACTGCTCTCTGCATGAATATTCTGTTACAACTCGGGGCTGGAATCTGTGTTCTCACTAGTGGATGAATTTGTCAGCAAATCTCTATTCTGTTCTAGCGGCAGTGATAGCAGGGACATGTAGGAAAAAAAAGTCATTATAGTATAAAAAGAAAAGAGAACCTTCACTGATAAGAAATGACAATGCCCTTAAACTTGTAAATAAATACCATTAGGCACTCCCTAAGAGTAGCAGCAAACACTCACAAAGGAGCATCCCTCCTGGTTTATTGTGCGCCCAAATACCACAATAGCTGCACTTTGGATGTCCATCTAGGGAGGAACAGAGATCAAGGTAAGAGTATGAATCGTAGCTCAACTGCTTGCAAACTCCATGGCCTTCAATGCATCACTTAAATTCTGTAAAACATGGATAGTAATGTCACCTTCACATGATGATTATAATGATTAAATAAGTTCAAACATAAAAGGCACCTAATACCATTCCAGGTACCACTCAGTAGTCACATTATCTACCTACCTACCTATCTACCTACCTACCATCGATAGCTATAGATAAAAAACTATAGTCTTAAAATGCTGAAGTAGTGGCCGAAGTGGAAATATGCCAGGAGGAAGGGTGTCTAGGAAGTTCTAAGTTTTGAACTTAGTTATTAAAAATAGATGAGGCAATATGTCCTTGTGGTTAGGAGTGTAGTTCTGGATCAGACAGACTGAGTTTAAATCAAAGGTCTGTTCCTCATGATGGGGGGCGGGAAGATCCAGCAATTCCATCTTTATCTGTGTCTTCATCTCAAAACAGGAGCACATGATAACAGTAACTAACTCATAGGACGGTGGTACTGATTGTGGAAGCAAATCAAATGAAACACTTGGCATAATACCAGCCTAATATTGCTATCTGTTTATATTTTCTAGGTTTTGTTTTTACAGTTTAATAGCAAATAGAAAAACACATCATTAGATTTGAATGTGATACACAGTGACAATTGAAGACAGATATCTGGCTGGTTGAGAGCAGAACTGTCTGGGTTGGGAATGGAGACTTGATGGGGGCGGGGCGGGGGTGGTCCCTGAGGATTGCACTAAAAGATGCTGGCTCAACTAGGAAAGGGGAGTCGAGCTTCCCATAACTGACATCCAACAATGTACAAAGAACGGGCCCACAAACTCCAATAAAAAGCATTTCTTCCCACAGGGGAGAGATTTAGTTATCTGTACCCGACTGAGTGATGTACTATGTGGATGACAAGTTCTTCTTTCTATGGGACCTGTCTTTGTGTTGCAAACTAAAGGGGAAAAAAATCCAGTGCAAAAACAAGTGGCAACCTCAGCCAGACCCTTAATCATGCCCCTATGAGGACACGAGTGCCCGTTATTGCTGACTCTTTTATTTCTAAACGCCCCACGGTACCATATTCTGGATAAGTTACTTGTTAGAAATAATGCTCTTTGCATTAAACATACATTTTTCTTTCTGTAAACGGGCTCTGCTTTCTACTATAGATGGTGAGCTGAGCTGACTTCCTGACCTGGCCTTCTGCTACTGTATCTTTTGGATTTCTGCCTTTGGCAGGAGTACAGAGAGACTAATTTTTTTAAGGACATTTTTTGTTATTTAAAAAAAAAAAAAAGCTTTAGATATTTTCTGTTATATTTTTACTACCCTATACAAAAATCATGATTTGAAAGTTTATTAATGTATAACATATAGAAATCTACATTGGAGATTAACAATATATACTCTTTCTGCAAGGATGTGTATTAATTTTTGTTACATTTATGTGACAATATTCCTTAGGTAACATAACAAATAATATCACGGTCTCAAGGTTTATTTTTTATTTAGTATAAAACACTTGCCAACTTAGTGTCTTTCACTAACTGTATTATGACCTAATTGGTTCTATAATGTTTTCACTAAAAGAAGAAAAAAGTGTATTCTTACAAATGCCACTATTATTGTACAGAAATAGGCACTCACTCAGTGTGACCACAAATTTGGAAGGTGATTTAAACATTAGGCATTTTATTATTAATAACGAAATGGAAAGGATACATTTTATGGGCTTTAACTAAAAAGGCTGTCAAGACCCACACCAATTATTTTGCCTGTTTAGCAAGTAAAAGCTTTAAAAAGGACTTATGTGTGTATATGTGTTTATGTGGTAGCATTTCCAAAAAATATTCCCATTTAACCTATGTGCCTTAAATCAACTCATGAGTTGATCAAGCTAGTATTATAATCAAACATAAGTTTGTAAAGTTTTAATTATCTGCTGATGTTTGTCAGTTCTTTTGTTGTCCATTTAGTTAATATTTTCATGAAAATTTGGATAACCTTGGATAACTCGGATAAGGTCAGTGTTCTATTCATCAATCTTTAATGACCAGATCTGTATGTCAAAATAAACCAATAATATGTCATTACTTTAAAAGATATTTAGTAACATCTAAGCATTCAATTTGCTAATTGATTGAAGAATAATTTATTCAGATAAAAATGAGATCAAGTTTCTTCAATATTCAAAACTAAAAATGCAGAAAAATTTCTACT
Source organism: Tursiops truncatus (assembly GCF_011762595.2). Lineage (NCBI taxonomy): Eukaryota > Metazoa > Chordata > Mammalia > Artiodactyla > Delphinidae > Tursiops > Tursiops truncatus. Next base: position 52,791,676 of record NC_047042.1, read on the forward strand.
TTCTGGTGTCTCCATTTAACTAAATTAAATTTAACTGCACCAAACTATGCATAAACCATCTATTATAATAAGGGAAAAAATCAAGATCCTAAGTGGTTCTTAGGAGCTAAATATGAATTCCAATGAGTAACCAAGTGACAAAGATATTAAATTAATAGCTAAGGTTCCTGTTTCCTCATAAGTAAACTTTCAAAAACATTTCTCCCCTTTTTATATTAATGTAGAAGTTACAAAATGGAGATAAGATGTGAAAACTTATAACACATATAAAATATGATTGTATTCAGCCAGTGGAAGGAAAAGGGAAAAAAATGGAAGAGCTATTATGCAGATATGTTCTTTGGGAGAAGACAAATTTGCAAAATGAAGCCAGCAACAAATGGAGAGCTGGTTTTGTGACTAAAGCTAAAACTTTATATATATATATATATATATATATATATATATATATATATATATATATATATTTTTTTTTTTTTTTTTGCAGTACTCAGGCCTCTCACTGCTGTGGCCTCTCCGTTGCGGAGCACAGGCTCCGGACGCGCAGGCTCCGTGGCATGTGGGATCTTCCCAGACCGGGGCACGAACCCGTGTCCCCTGCATCGGCAGGTGGACTCTCAACAACTGCGCCACCAGGGAACCCCTAAAACTTTAATATATTTTGCATCTGCTTGTTACCCTCTTTCTGTCAGACTTTTGTGGAAACCTGTATTTTTTTTCAGTGTATAGCTATTTCTTTATCTCATCCTAAAAATGCAATCTACTTTCATAATTTTGCATAAATGTCAAGAATCATTTTGTTGCCTGATAAAGTTTCTTCACACATTTACCTTTCCGTGAGTGAGGTACAACTTATATGAAAAATACGCTTGGTAGATGCACTTCTAAAAAATCCAGTTCAGAACTTTCCCCTACCACTTGGCTACAGCTTTTTTATTCTGCTCCCTACATAATATCCTCAGGCGAGTATTTTTCTCTTTTTTCATGTATTCTGTTTAGCCTGGTGGTATATTTTACCTTTGTCTTATGAAGGTGGTAGAGAATGCTTGCGTGCAGGATGAGAATACAATGGAATGTCGTTCAAATATTTTTTAATATAGATTTCATGATTCATTATAAAGAGGTTAAAACATTACTGAAGTGATAACAAGTGGTTCAGTTGATGAGATAGTTAATTCATACTCTGTAGGCATAATCGTAACAGCTGATAAATTATTCAGCATTGAGTTGAAAGCAAATTCACTAATTTGGTGGACCCTTCTTTGCACTCTGTCCATGTTTATGAGGCATTAACAGAATTTAGGTGACAATTTTGTGTCATAAAAGATATTTTTTTTGTACCTTATGGCAACTTGACAGTGGTTGCTGCACATGATGGCTAATCAACAATGAATTATATATTGAAATTAACTGCTCACTTGAATATTTTATAGGTTCACAATAAATATTAAAAATTAAAACATTGATACATATTTATATTAACATACTTTTGTGAAACACCTATGATAATTTGGTATTTAAAAGGAACACTTTACACATTTTATGTATTTTTAAATTTATGTTATCCTTGAAAACTTGGTTCAATTTAGGTTGATTTTTTAAAACTTCTGTGTCAGCAAACATTTATCTTACCTAAATTGGACATATAATCTAAAAAAGTCATTCTTATGAAGAAAATGAAATAAATGGTGTCTGACTCTTCTTTTGAGGTAGGAGACAGGGAAACTAGGTAAGTTTATACCTAGCTTTACAACCAGCCTGATATGTGTGACTTCTTATCTCTAGTTTTCCTCTCTCTAAAATAGGGGTTTGGTTAATTGACAAGTATCTTTTGAACTCTAAGACTATGCCATTAATTTTTGTCTTTTGGGGACAGTCTTCTTAAATATTGATGTGTTTCTTTCAGGAGAAAAAGAGTTGGTTAATAGAATCTTTCTGACAATAAAATGCAAAAGTGAGGAAAGTGTTTTGGGGAGAGGAACCTGAATTTTTCAGGCTCCCTGGTTTCCACAGGGATTCACTCATCTAGAACGGATGGATACTCACTTGCTTCTCCAACCTTTTTCCACTGTAGACAAAGCCCAGGGCACAAGAAGACATTATACTAAATGTCACCTGTCACACATTCCTAGGATTTAATAGCATATCAAAATCTTCCAAATATCTTGACTCAACTTATTTGTGCCAAAATGAAAAAGTAATGGAAATAAAAACAAAAATAAACAAATGGGACCTAACTAAATTCAAAAACTTTTGCACAGCAAAGGAAACCATACACAAAACGAAAAGATAACCCACAGAATGAAAGAAAATATTTACAAACAATGTGACTGACAAAGGATTAGTCTCCAAAATTTACGAACAGATCATGTGGCTCAATTATCAAAAAACAAAAAATCCAGTCAAAAAATGGGCAGAAGACCTAAATAGACATTTCTCCAAAGAAGACATACAGATGGCCAAGAGGCACATGAAAAGATGCTCAACATCACTAATTACTAGAGAAATGCCAATCAAAAATACAATGAGATATCACCTCACACCAGTTAGAATGGGCATCATCAAGAAATCTATAAACTATAAATGCCAGAGAGGTTGCAGAGAAAAGGGAACCCTCCTACACTGTTGGTGGGAATGTACATTGGTACAGTCACTATGGAAAACAGTATGGAGGTTCCTTAAAAAACTAAAAATAGAGCTACTGTATAATCCAGCAATCCCACTCCTGGGCATATATCTGGAGAAAAACATGGTTTGAAAGGATACATGCACTGCAGTGTTCATTGCAGTGCTGTTTACAATAGCCAAGACGTGAAAGCAACCTAAATGTCCATCAACAGATGACTAGATAAAGAAGATGTGGTACACATATACAATGGAATATTACTCAACCATCAAAAAGAATGAAATATTGCCATTTGCAGCAACGTGGATGGACATGGAAATTATCATACTAAGTGAAGTAAGTCAGACAGAGAAAGACAAATACATGATATTGCTTATATGCTGAATTAAAAAATGATACAAATGAACTTATTTACAAAACAGAAAGAGACTCATAGACTTAGAGAATGAACTTACAGTTACAAGGGGGGAAGGATGGTGAGGGGAAGGGATAGATTGGGAGTTTGGGATTGACATGTACACACTACTATATTTAAAATATCAATAGATAACCAACAGGGACCTACTGTATAGCACAGGGACCTCTGCTCAATATTCTATAATAACCTAAATGGGAAAAGAATTTGAAAAACAATAGGTATATGTATACTGAATCACTTTACTGTACATCTGAAACTAACACAACATTGTTAATCAACTATGCTCCAATTTAAAATAATGTTTTAAAAACAAAGACATCTGATTATACAATTACCGTCTAGATGTGTGACACCCACTTATTTAGCCTGTTTTTTACTTTGTTTTTATTTGTTTTCAGTTTGTTTGTTTGGTGCTCCCTTAGTTTCTACTCAGCCAAGATAAATGACTCAAAGAAATTAATGTAATGTTTTTACTGCTGAACTGTCATATTTGCAGTTCACTAACAAAAAAGATATGATGGATTGAAATTTGTAAGGTAGAAAATATTCTCTTTTGGTTAAATGAGCTTCTATGTCAGAAAACAAAAGAAAAACATTGAAAAGTGAAAGGATCAATCCCAACCACTAAGAGCCAAGGTTAACTCTCTGCTGATGGTGGTGAATGCACTGATTAGAGGAGATATGCCATTGCATTTCAAATATGGAGCCCCACAAGGCAACATTCCAAGTGCAGAGCTAAGGAGGAAGCCAATCTCCAAAAAAATCAAAGGACTCTGATATTTGTGCTTTTGCAAACAAAATGCTGAGAGTACCTTTGGAATTACATTCTAAGACAGTCATCACCGTTGAAAGAATCTATCAGATCTTGACAGAAAGATTTAGATTAGAAAGGCAGAGTCTTGTCTATCGAGGTCCTTGGAATGATTGTTTCCTTGGAGATTATATTGCGAAGGGCTCTCATCATTTTCTAAGTGAGCAGAATAAAAGTGATTTTCTCAGTTGCCAAAAGATGTATTTATAAATGCAACACAACTACTAAGCCGTATCACTCATGGCTCCTGTAAGTGAACAAATATATTGTTTCCTTTTTATAAACGTCATTTTTAATCAAGAAAAGATTACTATGGGGGGGATTACTTATTTCAAAAGCAGATGGTTGGCATAAGGCATACCAGGAACTGTCCCTCAGATATGGACAAAGTACTTTGCCTTTCTCTGCACAAATGAAGAGTTGGGGCAGGGAATGTAACCTTTAAATGCAAATACAGGGGAAAATGAACTCTGAAAGTATTTGTGTTTAGATGTTTGGTTTTATGCATTTGGCTACATGACAGGAATCGCTTTCTTTCAGTGTTCACTTTTTTTGCCCCAAATTTTGGGGGTAGTTCTTATAAAATAATATCAGATAAATATTACTATATCAAACAAGCAAAGACTTTTTCTATATAAGAATAAAAATGTTATTTATAGTGTGGTATCTCCTTACTCACTCAAAGACTAACTTTAGGTGGCACAAAGTAAACTTTTTAAAAGTTCATCAAATTTTCTAAAACAGGAATTAGCATTATACTGTGTATAATAATATTCTTAAGATTATCCCCATTTGTGGCAGTGGTAATTTGTTTTATAAATACTTTCACCTTCCTTATATATGTGCAAGGGGTGTTTTACATCTTTTATTTATAAAATTATTTTATCACTATTCACATTGTCAACATATGCATGTTTTTATTGATTGTTAAATTTTCATGGTTTCTTTTTAATGGTTAACTTTTCATTGTACAAGTACACGTTCAAATAGTTTAATATATCAATATTTGTGTGGAGGCACAATAAACTGTAATGCAGTGATAGAATCATTTCACATGCCTTCCATATTTTTTAAAGCAGCAAGGCTTTTAAGGCACTAACACTAATCAAAATTAAAACTCAAAAATGTTCCCGGATTTTCTGGGAGAGTCCTAATGTCAAATATCCTGTTTGGTTGTCCCTAGGACAACCAATTTTAGGTTTGGAAAATACATTAATTATAATATTGATATCAAATAGGCATCTAGGTTAATACATAAATTGTGGGTTGCCTCAAATATGGTTCTCTAGAAACTCTAGAACAACTTGGGTCTTAGCCTCTAAACACGGTAATAGGTGGGGAGAGTAGCTTCTGTAAAGTAGGATACCACAAACTCATAGAAACTATAGAATCGATGATGAAATCTGTGTCTGTAGCAAGGAAGAAAGTTAGGAGTGTTCTTTAAATACCAGAAAAAAAAAGCACCAAAGAAGCATTCTTTATAAATATTGAAATCATGAAATACAATATCATGAACACAGAACTCAAAAGGAATTTAACAGGAGAAAGAAATGGCATTTAAAGTTAACATACCCTATGTTAAATACCTTGTAAAGACTAAAAAAAAAAAGACTATATTATATTATTAACCATTCATCTCTAAGAGAAGGCTAGGGGAAGAAGAGGAAAAAGACAGGTCATTTATCCTTTTCTAAACTGTTACAGCATCCATGAAATGAATCCATAAACTGGGATTCCATAAGCTGCTCTACTAGGCATGCAGTTTCTACTGTTATTTATCAGAGGAATATTCAGTACTATATTTAGAGCAGACCAAAGGGGTGCTGCTTTGATTGAAGTGTGTGTGTGTGTGTGTGTGTCTGTGTGCTCATGTGGCTATGTATGTAGGTTGGACTCCCTGCAACCCTAGGGCTTGTCCAAAGTTCTCTACAGTATCTCTGCACAATGTAATGCTCAGCTAGGCCATCGCTAAGGGCCTTTCACCTCACAGACTCAATGATTCCATCATTCTATTCTGAGCTTATTCTGAACCACCTTCCATACATCTCATCTTCCACCAGACCAGCCTTTGTATGGTGGAGAGCCAAGAAACTGTGTGCTTATTTACTGGAATTTGCTTGATTCCACAGTGACAGCAGCTCATAAAAAGGCTAACTGTATAAAAGATTAGAATGAAGGGCCCACAAAAAGATTTGTTGGTGCCTGTCATTCCTGCCGGCTTCTGAATAACTCAGGCCTCTCAACAAGATCCTGAATTTGGAAACTGCATATTTAAATGCCAGAAGGATTTAGATATGAATGTGCAGATGGCTGTATAAGTAAAATGACTGTCAATGACTTCTTATTTTTCTCCCTAAAATGGGTGCTATGCTTCTGGTTAATCTTGTCACAGCCATTTTTCCAATAACGAAGGCATTATTTTAAAATTAAAGGCATTCCATTTTCTATTCACATCTGAGATTTGCTCTACCTGAGCTTGCAAAGGTACTTAGGAATGCAGGATTTGGAGATAAAGGAACAAAAAATATATATATTTAGCGTGAGGAAAGCTTGCTACGTCGTCCCTTCCTTAAAGAAAAAAAGAAATATTTTTTAACAGCAGATGCATCTTGTAGATTTTTTTTCTTTCTGCCAGTCTTTACCCTGACTTTTCTCCTGTATAGATGAGCAGACCAAGTTACAATATTCCTTCGGGGTTTTCAGGGGTTCTTTGTATGCAGTAATACATCTTACATACAGCTGCCCAATAAATAATGTCCTTTGGGTTACTTGCCTAATGAACAAAATGCCCGTGCTTAATTCCTCTGTGATCTGGTTCCAGTACACTTTTCAGTCTTCTCATGGTTTCCTATCATATCTTATGTTCTCATCGCAGTAAATGATTCACTGTTATTATCCGTGTCCATTATTTTTCCTCCTCTGTTCCTTTGCTCTAACTCTTCTCCCTGGAATGTCATTCTCTTGCCTTCTCACGTTTAAACTTCAGCCAACTCAACTCATTTACTCTGTCTATGCCGTGAAGGCTTCTTTGTCACGCTGGTCAATGGAAATCTTTTGCCATGAGCTCCCATTGCCCTCTGTTCTTTTTATATGCCCTGTATCAATTTCTTCCTTCCTATATACCTTGTCTTTAGTGTCTATTTCTTGAAAACACAGATCACGCACCTATTTCCATATTTTTAACACATTTCCTGGTACAAAATAGGCATTCAAAGTATATGTTTCTGAATAAATGGAAATGTCTTCCCCTCACATGTGGACAGAGAAACTCTAGTTGTAGCCAAAATACAATCATGAGCAGAATCTGATCATTGCTAGATCAAATCAGAGAATACAGATCAGCGATAATAGTATTCAGTTCAATTCTGATAATTTCCACTAAGCAATAACTTTCCATAATCACTGCATATTTTCTCTAGTACCCACCATTACGGAAACAGAGGCAGAGAAGCAGTTATACTGTCTTCCTTCGTTTTCTGGAGGGAGGGGTAAGCTTGTCTTTTACAAAGTAATCAAGAAAAACTAAATTTAATATTCCCTCCTTGGGGCTTCCCTGGTGTCGCAGTGGTTGAGAGTCCGCCTGCCGATGCAAGGAACACGGGTTCGTGCCCCGGTCCGGGAGGATCCCACATGCCGCGAGGCGGCTGGGCCTGTGAGCCATGGCCGCTGAGCCTGCGCGTCCGGAGCCTGTGCTCCGCAACGGGAGAGGCCACAACAGTGAGAGGCCCGAGTACCGCAAAAAAAAAAAAAAAAAAAAAAAAAAAAAAAAAAAATCCCTCTTTTATGTCACTTCAAAATTGTGTTTCTGATAACTAATTTGAAAGCATATTTCCCAAGGAGTGTTGTTCAACAATAAGAAGAAATTATTCCTTGGGTTTTTACCTAGTACATGCTTATTATGGACAGTAGCTACAACTATACTTGTCCTCTCTTACCATGTTTTGAAATCTAAAGTCTTCTACTGCTACATATAGTTCTCATGAATATCACAGTATGCTGTATTTGCTGAATTTGGATTGCTGATAAGGTTAAGCTCAAATTAGCTTCGTCTGACTTTGGAGAACGTGCTTTAACGGTACCTCTAGGTGTCTTTTCACATGTTATTTAAATTTTTGATTCATGAATGCTACCTACCACACCATGCTTCTTAAAAATAGAATGAACAAAAGCAAGTGATTTAGTATTTTTAATTAGGTAGCACATCACTCTAATAGTATCTTTAAGAAAGGGCAATTTCCTATTTGATCTTATTTGAATTAAATGTCATCTGCTCAAGTTAATTTGTTGCAGTTTCCATTGCAATTAATTCTGAATTCAGAAAGCTCACAGGCTGAAATATTAAGACTGCATTCTATTGATTTGTTTGCTAATAGAGAATAAACTGGCACATAACAGGCATCTTAGGAAGTTTCTCTTAGCAAGTATGTTTTTTAAAGTCCAACTTCTGTTAAAACATAACCTACATACAGTAAGGGAACGAATCATGAGCTCAATGAGTTTTTATAGAGTAAACACATCCTTTTAGCCAGTGCCCAGATCAAGAAACAGAAAATCATCAGTGCTGCATAATATCATCAACCCTCTCACAGCAAACCCCCCAGAGATATTCATTACCCTGACTTTTAACTCTAGTACAGTCCACTTTTGCCTGTGATACATCATGTCTTAGTCCATTTGTAATGCTATAACAAAAATACCATAAACTGGGTGGCTTAAACAACGTTAATTTCTCACAGTGCTGAAGGGTAGGGAGTCCAGTAACAAGGAATCAGCAGACTCAGTGTCTGGTGAGAGCCCACTTCCTGGTTCATAAAAGGTAATTCCACTTCAGAAGATGCGTTATTTATAACAGTTCTGTGAACAGTTCTTGCTTTGTCTTAACATGGGAAGACGAGCAAGGGAGCTCCCTGAGGCTGCTTTCATAGGGGACTAATCCCATTCACAAAGGCTGTACCTTCTAGACCTAAGTACCTCCCACAGGCCCCACCTCCAAATAACATCACATTGGGGATTAAGATCTTAAGATATGAATTTCGGGGAACATAAATGTTCAGTTCATAACAGAAAGGTAGGTAGGTAGATAGATAATTAGACTCATCAACATATGTGCTTTTGTGTCTTGCTTCTTTTACTCAAAATTGTAGCTTTCAGATCAACTTATATAATTACGTGTAATGATATCTTGTTCATTTTCATTGCTATGTGGTATCCCATTATAGGAATATATTATCATTAATTTATCCATTCCATTCTCAATTTGAGTGGATTTCAGTTTGGTATTATATTGAATAGAACTGTTATAAATATTTTAATGTATCTTTTGAAGTAAAATTGCTCGGTCATAGCATACACAAATGTTCAGCTTTGTCAAATATTTTATATGCAGATTTAATGTAAACATTTTCATACTTACATGATATTCAGTAGTCTATAATACATTACATCAAATTACTCAAATGTTAAAATTTGCATAAATATGGAAAATACAGATACCGCTATAATAATTCAAAAATACAGGGAAAAGAGGAGATTACTGTTGATTGGTTGAGGGTGGGATAAAATGTAAAATTCTATAACTTTGCATCACAATTTACAAAGAGAGCCAGACACATGTTTCACACAGTCAGGCATTAACTTATTGAGTCAAAGAAGTAATACCATTAATTTTAGGTCCCTTGTTAAATAATGTAGATCAGGAAGAGTTCAAGCGATTAACTGATGCCCCAGGAGGGCTCATGCGGCAACTGCAAATTGCAATCAGTGCCTTGAATTACTTCTAGGATCCCTGGGGCTCTATGGCACCACTAGAATCACTCATTCCCTTGTGTTTTAAGCATTTTCACCCAATACTGTGACAGAATTAGCTCTGCTTTTCAAAGTTCATTCATTTTGAGTACAGATGAGGATGAAATATACACATCAAAAATTTGAGGGAACTTTTATTCCATTCAAAGGCCAATTCCTAAGCTAAGATCATGTTTTATTACTTCAAAATGGAGTGCAGTGGCGGAGGAGAAGAAGCCTGCTTTAAATTTTAAGCTATGTGTGAGGTACAATTCTCTGAGTTGTGCCTAACCACAATAAATTCTGGTTATTTATAAACACCTATATTTCAAATACCGAGTTCTACAAATGTAAATTAAGCACATTCAATTTGTTACATGACTATAAAACATACCTGGTAGGATATCTTAAGTTTATTCTATTTAGGTGGGAAAAAAAGTGACTCTACAGTCAGTAAAACAGCTGACAAGGCAAAAAAAAAAAAAAAAATACATTGCTGGGAATACAATCAACCCTTATTGCCAGGTGACCTTCTATTTATAGATAGTTGACTGTCATAGTCACAAGCACCCTAGACATGATTTTTTGCTTAACTGAAGAGTTTGACTTTGATATCTAGCTAAACAGTTTGAAAGACAGACTGTACTAACTGCTATCACTTCCTTACTACCCATTTACTCTTTTTTTTTTTTTTTTTTTTGCGGTACGCGGGCCTCTCGCTGTTGTGGCCTCTCCCGTTGTGGAGCACAGGCTCCGGACGCGCAGGCTCAGTGGCCATGGCTCACGGGCCCAGCCGCTCCGCGGCATGTGGGATCTTCCCGGACCGGGGCACGAGCCCGTGTCCCCTGCATCGGCAGGCGGACTCTCAACCACTGCGCCACCAGGGAAGCCCCCATTTACTCTTAATGCAAACTTGTGCTCTCCTCCATCTCCTGCTTAAACTATTCTCTCAAAGGTCATCAAAAACTTTTATTTTCCAAATCAAATGCATCTTTAAATCCTCAGTTGGATATTCTAGTTTCCTCTGTCTCTTCATTTGTTCTATGAGTGCCTTGGTTACCAGTCCTTAATCTACCATGCTTCCTTTTATATGACTAGCTTTATTTAAAATATGGGTCTTGTGACTGCAGCACTATTTACAATAGGCAAGACATGGAAGCAACCTAAACGTCCATCAACAGATGAATGGATAAAGAAGATGTGGTACATATATACAATGGAATCTTAGCCACAAAAAAGGATGAAATAATGCCACTTGCTTTAACATGGATGGACCTAGGGATTATCACACTAAGCGAAGTAAGTCAGAAAGAGAATGACAAATACCATATAATATCACTTATATGTGGAATCTAAGAAAAATAAAGATACGAATGAACTTACTTACAAAACAGAAATAGGACCACAGACATAAAAAACAAACTTATGGTTACCAAAGGGGAAAGGGTGGGGGGAGGGATAAATTAGGAGGTTGGTATTAACATATACACACTACTGTATATAAAATAGATAACCAACAAGAACCTACTGTATAGCACAGGGAACTATATTTAATATTTTGTAATAACCTGTAAGGGAAAAGAATCTGAAAAATTATATATATATATATATATATATATATATATATATATATATGAATCACTGTGCTGTACACCTGAAACTAACACAACATTGTAAATCAACTATACTTCAATAAAGCAGAATAAAATAAAATATGGGACCAAGATCTCAAAGTGCCCCTCCAGTGCAGGATTTGACGAGACCATGAAGCCTTTTGACAGCCATCCTATACTGTAGGTCAATTACACAAGTCCAGTTCTGAAAGGATCAGTATAAGATGATGAATTTAAATACGAGTATTTATACTCTTTAAACCACAAATAATCAATCATTATTGTTATTTTTACTGTTTATTTAAGTAGAAATGAACAGCATAAGCACATGTTTCAAATTACCAAAACCCAGAGTTTAATTCAGGCTAGATCAGACTAACCTTCCTGATCATTCACATAAACATATTTCCTGGTTTATTGTGTCCTATGGTGTTACTCTCAAATAGGCCCAGGATACGATCATGCCAAAGGAGTAAATCAAAGGAGCTACCCTAGAGGCTCTGGCCTTTGGACTGACTGTTGAAAGATGAGTTAACAATTGCTTGGCTGTGGATGAGGGAAGGGTTTCTGAGGCAGAGGAAACCCACGTACAGAGATGTAAAGACAGACAGAGGCGAGTCAGGAAAGCCCAGATGGCTGAATGCCTCCAGTACCACCCTGCAGGGGGAAAAGTAAGCAAGGTAGAGAAGAGCATTCTGCTCTGCTTAGAACAACAGAATGTGGCTCCTGTGATTTTTCCTTTACGAGCCCACAACCTTGAATTACAAAGTTAGATTCTATGGGGGACTCAAGTGTCCTCCTTTAGTGAGGCACATTGTTCAGCACTTCCTTCCTCCAGTGCCCCAACCTCTCCATTCCTAGCTCACCCAGGTATAAACTGGAAGAAATAAACCTCCATTCCTTCTCAATTTGTAGGCTTAATAAAAACGATCAACCCATGCTTAGAGAGGTCTAGAGGTGAAGTCATCTCTAATTTCACTGTGGTAAAGAACAAGGGCAAAGGCATCGGTGTACCTATAGTCTCTGAATCTGTATGTCCATTACTGAATGAAAACAAATGATGAACACATTCATTTATTAGGCAAATCATTCTGGGTCATGACAGCAAACTTGAGGTATTATGACAGTATGAAAAGATAAAATATCTATTTCCCCCATTTTGATATAAAGAGTAAAATTTTATAATTCTGGTCGTACCTAATTCAACTCAATATGTGTTTTCACACAGAACTTCGCAAAAAAATAAAATGTTTAGTGACTTCATTTTTTTTTTTCTTTTTTTTTGCAGTACGCGGGCCTCTCACTGTTGTGGCCTCTCCCGTTGCGGAGCACAGGCTCCGGACGCGCAGGCTCAGCGGCCATGGCTCACGGGCCTAGCCGCTCCGCGGCATGTAGGATTGAAGTAGATTTGAGGTGCACTGAAAGTTGGTTTCTCATTTTATCCAGAGGCCTTTGAAATTTTTCAGTAAAAGCACTCTGAACTGATCTCTAAAGAACTGACTTGAAGGCTTACCAGTAACTTCTTGTCCTTTCTAAACCACACTGTCTGAATCCTAGGATTCGGTGAAGGCTTGTCCTGTATACCATGCTTCAGAATTTGAGCACTTGACTTCCCAACACCCAAGCTGTATGCTTTCATAAACTATTCCTATTTCTTCCCCAACCTATTCATGTCACTTATTTTTGTAACTATAATTATATTTTAATTGAATATTTTATATACTGATAAAATAAATGTTTGAAATGAAAGAGCTGTTTCTATGAAAAACAGGTTCAATGCTTTGGAAAGACTCAAGAATTGATGTTATTGAATTACGTGTGAGAAAAATGACATTAAAATATGGAGAGGAAGAGCACAATCTAGAAAGATTTGGCATTCATATTGCTTCACAATTATCAATTAAGTTCTCATTCTACTTTGAGTAAAGCAAATAAATTGTGAATGATGAATTAGAATATGTTTTATATAAAAAGAGACAAAATGCAACTCCAATCCAATAAGCAGTTTCATGCTCAAAGGAAAGTATTTAGCTCTACTACAAAAGGAAGGGTAAGCTGGTACGAAGTGAGAGAGTGGCATGGACGTATATACACTACCAAATGTAAAATAGATAGCTAGTGGGAAGCAGCCGCATGGCACAGGGAGATCAGCTCGGTGCATTGTGACCACCTAGAGGGGTGGGATAGGGAGGGTGGGAGGGAGACGCAAGAGGAAGGAGATACGCGGGGGGGTATATGTATAGGTATAGCTGATTCACTTTGCTATAAAGCAGAAACTAACACACCATTGTAAAGCAATTATACTCCAATAAAGATGTTAAAAAATATTCTAAATTAAAATTTGTAAACTCTGTATGCATTATGTCTCATAATCTCTGGCTTTGATGGATCAGTTTTTTTGTTGTTGTTTGTTTGCGGTACGCGGGCCTCTCACTGGTGTGGCCTCTCGCGTTGCGGAGCACAGGCTCCGGACGCGCAGGCTCAGCGGCCATGGCTCACGGGCCCAGCCGCTCCGCGGCATGTGGGATCTTCCCGGACCGGGGCATGAACCCGCGTTCCCTGCATCGGCAGGCGGACTCCCAACCACTGCGCCACCAGGGAAGCCCCCTGATGGATCAGTTTTTATTAACCAACCACCAACCACAAGTCCCAATAGCATTAGCTAAGAAGGCTTCAACTGCCCATTAGGACTTAAAAGGCACAAAGGAAAGAATATCAAATTCCCTTTTAAACGCATTTAAAAAATTAAGAGGTATTAGCACAACTAGAGCTCAACCTTTTATTAACTTTTTTCTCTCCCTCAATTTAGCTCTGAGATGTGTTAAAAAAAAACGTAGTGGAACAGTTTGCCCACATATCTAAAAATAACCATATAGGGATTTCATTTAGCTTCAGAAGGTCTGTGAACAAATACTCATTTTCATGCCACTGGTTTGTGTTTTCTTAATAGGATTTACTTCACTGAAAAAGCATATGATAATCAGTATATAAATACTATGAAAACTATAAAAGGGAGAAATAAAAGAAAAAATGCCCACCTTGAGAGAGAGTAATGGGATAGTTATTTTCTCAGTGGATAAGGCTGTCTCTGTTAATAAGATGATTAATTTCCCTAATCATTTTATTGAACATCACATTTAAATATAGATTATTGGCACTCAAAGTTAAGCATAATGTACTGATTTTGTTTGAATATGTACTGTATGTTATTATTAAATCTTTGTATCTGTGCTTTAATGACTATTTTACTTTACTGTTCTTGCTAGAAAAGGTCTTTTTTGGTGGTTTCTTTAGTTTGTATTTAAGATGTAATAAAAGATGAGGCTACATAGAATAATAGAATAATAAGAGAGTTTATGATAAGTTGTATAATTTAATGGTCATCACTTGGGCTCCCTCATTTCTCTGTTAGAGATTCAAGCCTAGTTTCATAATGAATGTCATAATTTGCAGTTCTACCTGAGCTGGAATATGCAGAGTTCAATGAACTCTAAAGCATTTTTATAGCAGGACTTTTCTTTTATTCTCCTCATAAAAGTCATTGTTTAATTTTGGCAACTCTTATCCCAACTGTTCATAATCTTTTAAAAGCATTGTAGAAGCAAGTATACTCTGCATATGTGCTAACTTCCTTTGTCAGGAATGAGTTGCTTTGTTTAAAATCCAGCTTGGTGATGAAGTCCCATGCTTTTCTGATGCATGGAAATTCATTTCATGTTGGAATCCTGATGTACAAAAATGAATATTCAAGAAGATAATGGCCTACTAAGCAGTATAACCTGCAAGCATTGCATGTGTAGGGACAGGAGGGGAGAATGCCAGTCCAGAAACTCTTTTCTAAGAATTATGCAAACTAGGATGGCATTCTGAAATCATTTCTATGCCCAAAAGAGTCTCTAGCAATATAAAAGTCATTTTATAAACAAACACAATATAATTTTCAAGGCATAAAGTAAAATGTTTTATAAAACTACCTAAAACACATTCTGATAACAAACACATGGGATGCTATGCAGTAGGTCCACACTGACTTGCAATGATTCTATTTAGGAACTCTCTTATTTCTCCTCTAAAATCATCTAACAACATGATTGTATACTTGGGTTGTTTAACTTCATTTAACTTCACCTTCCTCGGAGAAGGTGAGTCAAATTTATGTATTTTTTAAAGTCTGAGTTTCTAGAATCTAAGCCTGGCACAGTACTTCACAATCACACTCTCTAAACAGAATCTGCTGTTCGGAGTGCAAGTTTTCTTTACAGACTGTAAATAGAAAAAAATTAATTACACTTACAGTCTTTGTATTAGTTTCAGCTGGATATAGGCTAACCCATAAGACAGGCATTTAAACATGTCTCTACAGGTGATTCCAGATGTTGCTTTTTGGTGCCTTTATTCAGTTCTTGTTAGATTACCTTTTCTTTGGCTTCTTTAAGAAATCTGTAAACAAAATCTTCCTGCAAGTTCCATGCTAAAACTCCTGTCTTGGATTACTTCTGAGCTATGTCAGAGAGGTCTGTGACTTCCAAAAAAATCATTAAAATCTCTATCATTGGACAAATGTGTCCCCACCCCCACCAAGCTTTCTCATTTCTTTTATTTCCCTCATTTTACTTTGCCATTTTTTATGTTTTTGTGAAATAAAATTTTGTCATTATCCTCATCAATTCAATCTAATTCTCTTGTGTTTCTCACCTTCTGTAATTGCTCTGTGTATCCCCCATACCTTGTAGAGACCCCAGACACTTCACTATCTGTAGAGCCCACGTCTCATTAGCAGAATACCTAAAATTTAGAGATAGCTCAGTGGTGGATGGAGTGCCTCAGTTATACATATATTTCCACACTGGAGGAAAGGCAGAAAATACTATAAACAATCAAACTAATTCCTTCTGTAGATGTCTAGTTGGAGTATGAGGCAGAATAATCAGTTTAGAACACAAGCTTTGAATCTGGTAGATCTGGGTTTGAATCCTGACTATTCTACCCATTAGCTGTGTAATACTGGGTAAGCTATTTGATCTTAATGAAACACAGTTTACTCATATTTTAAAATAAGGTAGAAATAATGACATATATAGCTACTGTGAGCATTAAATGACATAACAAGTGAAATATGTGGTACACAGCCAGTCACACAGAAAACACTTGGTAAATTGTCACTATTAAATTATTATTCTCATTATTTAGCATAGAAACAAATGGTCCTTAATACCTACAGGTTATAGACATTAGTATTAATGTTCAGTACAGTAAAGGAGGGTTTGCCATGCATCTAAACCATCAAAATTATATTATTATAGTCTTTAAGAAAATAGAGAAGCCTGTTATAAATATTAGAAAGTTCGTCATCAAAATAGTAAAGATAAAGATAAGTCTGGAATTGAAATAAACACATAAAGAGAACATTTTTTTCAATATTGTTTAAAGGCATGATGGAGAGAGTTACTGCGAATGTCAACATCAAGAACAAAAACTATGCTGTGCCCTTTTGCCACACACAACACTAAGAGAATCATGTAAGTTCCTGAAGTCTCCCTAGAGCTTCCCTCAGTCTATTACAACAGAACAAACAGAACCAATGCTTAACCAATGTTAAGCATTCTGCTTGCTTCACAAAATATCCAATCTATCAAAATTAATTTACTCATAATTCTACCCAATTCCCCGTGATACTTTCCTCAGAAATGTAAAGAAATGGGACACTTGTGAGATCACATGAATGGTGACATACAACTATAATTGGCTCAGTTCAGTGTTTCTTAAATTGCTGTGCCTGGGAAAACAGTGCCACATGATGTTAATGGGTGAGAGAAAGATATTTTTGCAGTTATTCTCAGGACCCTTTATATGCTAATGTCAATAAGACTCTTCTAGATTGTTTTATAGTAGACAGTGCAATATTGTAAAAACTCATTTGATTACAAAATGAGTATTCTGGGTGGCACATTTATTTATTCTTTTCAGGCTTATTTGATAAAATTGACATACAACATTGTATTAGTTTTAGGTGTACAACATAATGATTTGCTATATGCATGTAAAGTGAAATGATTACAGTAAGTTTGGTTAATACCATCACCTCATACAGTTACAAATTCTTTCTTCTTATGGTGAGGACTTTAGAGATTTACTCTCTCAGCAACTTTCAAATGTATGATGCAATGTTGTTAATGTTGAGTGATAAATTTTTTTCGCTCTTAAAGGATGCTTCAGGAAGCACTGTTTGACAGATACTGGTTTAGCTGCTAAAAAAAATCCTTTCAAACTAAGAAAATGCAAAATGGTCATTCCTTTGTGTGGAAATATCAGGTAATATTTGCCAAGATATCTAGGGGGAAGGAATGAAGGAAGGAAGGAGGGATGGAAGGAAAGAACAGAGAAAAGAAGGAAGGGAGAAAAGAAGGAAGGAAAGCAGAGAAGAAAAGAAGAAGGGAGAAAAGGGCAATGAAAGAATAATGGAAAAATGAAAGAAGAAAATAGTCCTAACTGATTAAAAAGACAATGCCTGCATTTAGGATAATCTTTTGTTTTTTTTCACTTGAAGCTCTATGTGGAAAAGATTTATGAAGACGTTATAGATTCAAACCACTGCTCTATTATCTAGTCAAACTCTAGATAATACATTGAAAATTCATAAATGATTCATAAAGATATCTTTATTCTTACATCTAGATAACACTTTCAGTTATAACTGCCTTTTGTTGGCTAGATTTTCTACTGATAACCCAGAAGTGATGGAAATAAGACAAATAAGCAAAGGAAAGAAGAATAACACTAAATGACATGGGAGCATTAGAGTTAACTCACTTTTCCCATCTTTCACAAAAGTGTATACCGTCATTGCATTGGCTGATTTTTTTAACATTTTCTCTGTCACAGAGACAACAAATTGATACATTAAGGCCCCACTCCCTGCCCCTCCCCCCAAAAAAAGGGAAAAGAAAAAGAAGAGTTTCTCAATTTAAAAAGTGACATACACTAAACAAAGCTTTTAAGTTAAGGAATACTGAGCTCCTATCTTTGGCTACAAGTGTGAAAGTTTTTAAGGCTGCTGGTGGCCTCTGTTGGTAGCTGTGGTTTCACTACTGGAAAAAATAAAAGGTGTTTGTAAATGAAATGAATTAAGGAGAACTTTTTTTCCAAACTGGAGGGAAAATTTATTTGATATCTACATTACAGTGCATTGAATCAACAACTGCACTGCATTTTCCTAGATTCTATTTTTGGCTCAAAAGCTACTTAGGAGTTTGATTTTGGTCCTATAGCTAAAACGCATTTGAAAAACAATAGGGTTAGATGGTATAGTCACTTCCAACCCCAACTTTAAAGTCCTGCATACGGTCATAAGATGAATTTCTAATAAAGCTTCAGAAATAACTGGGGAGTTGAATCTTTGAAAAAAATAAAAGGAGAAGGAAGAGGGCTAGGAAGATACATATCTATATTTCGTTTTCAAAATAGTGACCAGTTGTAGCAAGTTATATTCACATTCAATAAAACTTTTCTCTTTTCCCCTAGTAGTGATGTTGTCCACATGCTACAGACTAAAGTACAGACGTTAAGCTGATTCCAGAATAATTGATATTATTAGAGTGTCAAAATAATACATTACATGTTGAATCCTAAATAAGTTCTTCTTAACCATCACATTGTCCAGTCACTCTCTATGTAAGCCATTATCAACATGTTATTTATGAGAAATCATGTTACATGTAATAAATGTGGGATAAAATTCACTATCCCGTATTGGTATAGAAATTAACCATTTATAAATCCCTATGATAATGTATTTCCTAGGTCAGAAAGTATGAGTGAATGCTTTCATAATTTAATATCTGTTCAAACTGGAATTAATGATGTTCATTCACTTTTACCCAAATCTGGGGACATTTTGCCAATTCTCTGTACAAAGGCAAGAAATTCTTTATTAAAAATTTCCCGTTCAGAAAAAAAAAAACTTTTAAATGAAAGCAATAAAACCCTTGTTTCTTTTATCATTTTAATTCCACTTTTACCACCTGCAAGTTAAATACTAATAAAATCATGAACACTCTATATTGCCTTAGCCAGTGTTTCAGGAACATCAGTTTATTCCAACAGGAGAATTGTTTTTAATATAAAATTGTAGCATGTTGAGTTCGTTCCACCTAGGGAATGTTCTGTGGGCTTCAGTTTCAAAGCTCAGCACCGAATTTAGTATGTGTAGGTTCAAGAAGAGTGTTGACAGGGCTTTCTCTAGATGAATCCTGTTGGGTTTTAGAAATTGCTTGATTTCAGAAGTCATGCTGTGCTGCTAATCAGAGCAGAATTGCACAGTATGCTTTCCCAGGCGACAAAGGTCCTCAGCTCTCAGGCAGAAGTCACCAGCCCTTCTCTCCTGGTGAATGGAATCCTAGCCATGAGGAAAGCTCTCCAGGAAAGGGGATTTGAGTGCCACAAGGATATGGTGTCCTGGCAGATGTTCAGCTTGGTCTAGCAGAACCAGGAAATTTCAGTTTTTGCAAAGAGCACAAAATATTCAGATTCTAATCTTCTCTCCACTACTTATTAGCTGTGTGACTTTTGGACCCACTAATTCCACTGTCTCAGCCTCAGTTTCTTCAACTAGCAAATGGGAATAACAATACAGGATGGCAGCAAAACTAGGTGCTATAAAGTTCTTAGCATGGACAGGGCATTCAGTTCAGAAGGTAGTTCCACAGTATATAAATCATGACTATTTCAAGAGACAGACTCATCCAAAAGCCAACCAAAAGAAAAAAACATACAGATTAAGGTACTTTAATCTATGATAAATGTCTTTATTTTTTCTGATCAGTGTCTTATAGCTCTGGTATCCTCATTCATATAAAATATGGTATGTGTTTTTTGCAATATTAGGTATGTTCCATTTTATCACCCTGTGTTATTTAATGGTTATTGATAAGCTTAATGTGAATTTCTCTTGGTGATTTTTGTACTAAAGTCCTAAATTGATCTTTTCATGGCTGGAGAATTTTATTTTGTAAGGGTTACTTCAACAACTTGGAAGTACACGTAAGGTTCTGAAACCACAGCAGAGCATAATTTTTAAGCATTCTCCAAGTTGTCACCACATACGGTTATTTATCACCACATCCCAGAGCATGTCAAATTTTATTAGTGCGACATGATGGAATGTGACAGGAGAGACGCTACTGAGCCTGATTTATTGCACACGTGCACACATACAAAGTGTAAACAAAGATATCACAGGAAATGCTGTCCCAAAGTGCAGTTGCCAAAATTTTAGATTGTCCAAGCCAAAATAATTCACTATCAATGATCAATTGAGAACTCTTTCAGAAACATGTTTAAGAATGGGATATTCTAAAGGATAGTGTCTGCCCTGGAATTACTATCATTTAAAGGTATCAAGATGAAGAGAAAATGATGAGTAGATATGAATGTCACAGCATCATTTGGCCACACAAATGCTGTTATGTCATCACTCAGCTAGGTAGCTATCTTTGTACCAGATATTAGCTTGATGTGGACTTTGCTTTGCTTTGAGTGCTCATAAAGTGTTCCCGTGACCCTGTAGAAAGGATGGCTGTCTGAGGAACTTTCCAAATAATTTAAATTCTTTAAGTTGATTCTCATTCTTAAACTTTCCTTAACTGATGCAGGATTTTAAACCATGGATGGAGAGTTTTCACTTTACCCTGAATATTTTCCTGTTAAAGGATTACTGAGCAGAAGCCATGTAAGTATTTCAAATAAGTGAGCATAATTCTATGCTCACAGTTAAAGATTTCAGAGTTAAATATTGGAAGAAAGTACTCATTTATGAAATATTATCAGGTATTGATTTATGAAGTTAGTGAAGATCATTAAAGGTTTGTGATACTAGGAGCCACCATTTAATATACGCCTATTCTGTGCTTTGCTTCACCGACTACTTTAATTCTTCCAACTCTCTATAGCAATGTAATCTTGTAACAGTTTTACATGTGAAAAAACTGACGTTCAGATTTATTGGGTAACATGTCCAAGATCACAGAACTAGAAAATGGTAAATCCAGGCTCTATCCATCTCCAAAACCCTTGTTCAATTCACTCTGTAATGAGCTCTTTGACACTACAAAGTTCTGTGGCCCATGGGATTTCCAGTTGCTCATCCACTCTGGGCTTCAGTAGGTACTAGCCCAAGCTATCTCCAGATTAAGGTTGAAGGTGAGGGCAGAGTGAACTTGTAGATGTGATTGGAGGACTGACTGACTAATGGAGTTCACCTTTTCTTTGGCCAACACTCACTAATGTACTTTCGTGTACAAGGCAACACCCTTGAGGTTGGGAATAAAGAGATGCCTAAGCAAATCCACTGCATTCAAGTACTGGAAGCTTCTGGGACTCCATCTCCAGAAATAACTCAGAAATGAATAGAAGAGTCCTGGAATGTGTAGTTCTTTTGTTTAAAAGTTACTCAAGTGATTCCGGCAATCAGCAAGTTTAGGAACAACTATGTCTTATATGATAGATAAGTATTTTCTAAAAGTACTGATGAAGTTCATAGCAGGAAGTGGTTGATCTTTCTTGGGGTTTTAGGAAAATTTGTCACAGAAAAGGGACATTTGAACAGAGTCCTGAAGAATGACTATTCGTTTGCCAGGTGGAGAAAGACCTATGTAAGGTTGTGAACGTGAACTTTTAGTAGAGGAAAATCTTTTTCAAACACATGGAGGATGAAAAGGTGGATTGGAGAAGGGAAGAAAGAAGTGTAGGAGAGGAACTTAGGAAAACAGTTTGGGGTCATATTAGAAGGTAACATACGCTTCAATAAATATAAACTGTAATTCATTGAAAAATAAGTAGGCATTTTAAGCAAGGGGAGAAGATTTATATTCTGTACGATTATTTTGGCAGCAGTTAGAAGCAGAATTAGAGTGGGTGAGAATAGGACCAAGACATCAGTTAGAAGGGCATAGTAATTATCAATGTTAGAAAAGATGAGAGCAGGATCTAATGCAATGTTCCTGAGCATAGAAAAGAGAAAATGATCCGAGAGGTGTTTCAGAGATGAAGCTGACAGAACTTGGCAACAGGATGAGGACGGAGGATGAAAGAGGGGATTCAGGAGATAAAGGTGACTATGAGATTTTGAGTTGAGGAGATTTTATGGAGGGCAGTACCTTTAATTTAAACAAAATACTATATGACGATTTACTTTAGGGCAGCGGTCCCCAACCTTTTTGGCACCAGGGACTGGTTTCATGGCAGACAGGTTTTCCACAGACGGGGGCTGGAGGGGGAATGGTTCAGGCTGTCATGCGAGCAATGGGGAGCGGCTCACTCGCCCGCGGCTCACCTCCTGCTGTGCGGCCCAGTTTCTAACAGGCCAAGGACGATACCAGCCTGCGGCCTGGGGCTTGGGGACCCCTGCTTTAGGGAGATAAGAAATCCAGTGACAAACATTTCTGAATTGAACAACTCTGGATCATTTAGCAGCTGTCTGAACCAGAGTCTGGATCTCATAAAAGAGTTGGACGCTAGAGCAAAGAAAATAATTCAAACTATATTCATTCTGTGAGTCTGTTGAGATATATTCCTTTGTTAAGCCCCAAGCTGGGGTTAGGGTCAAATTAGGCCTGTTGTCATAAGAAGAACATCCCTATGACGTTTTCAGAAATTAATTCATATATTCCAAAATATTGAAAGAACAGACTATTAATTTCCATCAATTGCATTTTATGCTGTTAGTCATTAAGCTAAGTATATTTGGCAAGTTCATCTAATTGACAGTATCAACTTTACAGTATATTTTCTACCTTAGCCTCAATTATCTATTCTCAGCCTTTTTTGAAAGTAATTTTTCAAATTACACCTGCTTTCCTGGCTCAGAGTCAAGTTCTCACCTGACCTGTCTTTTACCTTCTGTATATAAGTGAGCAGAAACAAAAGAGAAGATGAAAAATGTTTGAACCAGGCACTAGAGAAACATTTGGCCTGATGTGCCTTCCATCTATTTAGTATATGAGTTTATTTATATGAGTCACACCTGGGGAGTTGAGTGAAGCCCAATATGGTTACATCTAGGAAATCTTGATGTTCATCCGCACACAATCTACTGTGCAACACCCAGTTCCTTGTTCATGTTGAAGGTCAATGTCAATTCAGTAGACACAGGATTAAGCTCTGGAGGTCATTACATGATTATGGGGCTGTGCTTATTTCACTACACACTGTCTTTTAAATACAGCTTTTTGTACTTGGAACTCTTTCTTCACCAAACACTATGAATATTCTATTCCCCTTAACTCTAAAATAACATTCCCCTTCAAACTGACTTGAAAAGTCATGAAATGACTGAGAGAAAGATGACTGCCAAAGATGATTACTCCACTGTGATTAATGGATCCTTTTCAAAATTGCAGGCACCAGACTGGAAATCTGGTAACTTTTATAACATCAAAGAATACTATTATCAAAGACTTTTATTCTTTATCATTTTGTTGAAAAACACTCACGTCCCATTACATTTTAGTAGGTGACAATATGTTCATCAAAGAAGCTTTTGAGTACATGTTTTACAGCTTAGAAAAAGAGAAAATGACAGCTACAACAATCAAAAGCTTTCTCGCTAATTGGGGAGGATAAGTGATAGTTGAGAAAGATGAATCACTAATTAGCTTAGGAGATCTTGACATTTCCTTTTTATTACATAGGATGTGTTAATTAATTTGTATTTCAGATAACACTATTTGTGTTTAAAATGATTCGAAAGAATAAGAGAAATCTTGCATTTACCTATGTCCAACCTAATTTTTTTTTTTTTTTTTTTTTTTTTTTTTTGCGGTACGCGGGCCTCTCACTGGTGTGGCCTCTCGCATTGCGGAGCACAGGCTCCAAACGCGCAGGCTCAGCGGCCATGGCTCACGGGCCCAGCCGCTCCGCGGCATGTGGGATTTTCCCGGACCGGGGCACGAACCCGTGTTCCCTGCATCGGCAGGCGGACTCTTAACCACTGCGCCACCAGGGAAGCCCTGTCCACCCTAATTGTATCCCATATATGTAGGGAGCTACCTCAGGCCCTGGTTATCAGCAAGTCCTATCTTTTGTGTGCGTGTCCTTGGCTTAAATATAAACAGCAACCCTAGCAGAGGGCCTGTCCCACATCGGTTTTGTTATGCCTCTCCTTCTACCTCTGTGCTGGTCTCAAGGACATGAGTCTGATTAGACTCATGTGTGAGAGAAAAAGGGAAAACGAAGAAGGGTAAATCCCACCACTGGCTTTTCCTCCTTCCTCTTCTCTCACTGGTTATCAGGTTCTGAATCACTCTCACTGCAGCAATGAAAAGCCCAGTAATTGTCCTTTTTGGAGAAGAAAGGTAAGGCACAATCACTTGAGCCATTTTGTCCTCGACAGGTGTAGAACTTCAGTCTTGATGTATATTGATATATACTTACAACTCTCATTTTTTTCCAAACTTAGAGATAATTTCAAAAGGAAATCTATTTTAACATTGTCTGTCTAAGGGAAGTGGTACAAAAGCAACCAGTTAATTAAAGAAATTAATAATAATAAAACTCTCTCCAGAGGAGGCAAGCTTCTACCAAGACACAGAGATAAAGAAAAAGTGTCAATACTTTTTTGAATACCTATGCATTCCTGGCATTTTCAGGTACCTGAAAGTTCAAACCATCAGAAAATGCCTGCCAAGACTTCAAAGTCTGGTTCTCCTGTTGATACCATACCACATCTTTTCAAAGAAATGTCATTTTTCACTTGTATTCACTCACTGTAAATTTTATATTAAGTACCTCTAATATACAGGCAAATAAGAATTTACAAAAATGAAAACATGATTCCTATCTGGAAGGGGATATAATCTAGGAGAGAGGATGAGACAAATGAACAAACAAGTGTGATACCAATGTAAACACTATAAAGGAAGTAACGTTAAAGCATACAAGGGAACACATGCCAGGGAAATAAATTCCTCCTGTGAAAGAGGAGGTCAGGAAACTTCTTAGAAAGGGCAATGTTTATAGAAAACGTTGGGGGAAAAAAAAGAAAAAGAAAGCAAGTGTTCATAATCAAAGAAGGCATTCTAGGCAAAGATCATAGAATGAGAAATGACATAAAGACACAAGAGAGACTGTTATGTTTAGAAAAGTGCAAGGCGTTCAGGGTGGTTGGAGTACTAACGGCAAGACTGCAAGGTGGAGCGAGCACAGGGAGAGGAAGGCTGGCGAGAGCAAAAAAAAGTCAGGTGATGAAGGACCCCCATGCCACGACACAGAGTGATTTGACAGAAAATGGAGAAAAGCAGCAGCAGAGAACAAAACAATCAGATGTGCATTTTCGAAGACTTGCTGACAGCGGATTGGAAGGCAGATCAGAGAATGGGAGGGCAGGTAGGAGAAGCCTTTTGCAATTATCCCAGTGAGAGATGGTGAGATATTCAGCGAAGACAGTAACACGGAGCATTTGGCAAAGGGAGGAATCCGGGCTGACTCCTGTCTTTCAGGCTGGATGATCACATGGATGTGTCCGATGCATCCAGTGTGAAGTACCACGGAGCAGCCAGTTAGAGACATCAAACCAGAAGCTGAACAACTCTGTCCTCTTTCCTCACCCCTGTTGGTTTAAAACCTCCTGGAAGTTCAGTCTCCTGTCCTCTCTGTGCTTTCCTCACTTCTCCATCCCTCATTCTACTCAGGCTGTTGTCCCATCATCTGACTGGAGCCCTCCCAAAGTTTCAAACAACCATATGATATATGAACTTATAGAGCACATGTAATTTTCATGTTGTGTAAAAAACATAAGATATTTACAAAATAGCATGCTTTTTAGTCTTAGCTCCTAATAATTTTTTTGCCATCATGCCTTTTTTTAAAATTGTGGTAAAATATACATAAAACTTACTATCAATCATTTTTAAGTGTATGGTTCAGTGGTATTAAATACATTCATATTTTTGTTCAACCCTCACAACCAGCCATCTCTGGAACTCTTTCATCTTGCAAAACTAAGACTCTGTATCCACTAAATGATAATCTCTATGACACTCCTCTCCCAGCCCCTGGCAACCACTATTCATTTTTCCTTCCTCCCTCCCTTCTTTCCTTCCTCTTTCTCTATCTCTTTTCCTTCCTCCCTCCCTCCCTTCCTTTTCTTTTCCTCTTTTGCTCTTTCTCTCCCTTCTTTTCTTTCTTTCATTCTTCCTTTCTTCCTTCCTTCCTTCCTTCCTCCCTCCTTCCCCCCCTTCATTTCTCTTTCTTCCTTCCTTTCCTCTCTCCCTCCCTTCCTTCCTCCCCTCCTTTCTTCCTTCCTTCCTTCCATCCTTCCTCTCCAGTTTTCCTCCATACCCCAGCCTCTGGTAACCACCATTAAACCTAAAGGACATTATACTAAGTAAAATAGGCCAGATACAGAAAGACAAATATTGGGTGATCTCACTTATATGTGAGATAGATAAATAGATATAGATATAAAGCCAGACTCATAACAACAGTGTAAAATGATGGATATCTAATAATGTTAAAATGGTTTATAATCTTCATTTAAAAAAAGATATGACATTTTAGTTTTTGTTGCTAATATCCGTGCATACACCCATGGATGATATCCAAAATGCTTAAGGACTAAGGGACACGGGAAAGGCCAATCAGAACAAATGGCCAATGATCTGGAACATGCTCCAGCTTTCACACCCTACGGGTGCTTGTCATTTGAACATTAGCTGGCATAAGCTCAGGATATACACAAAGATGTCAATCAGCAGCAATAGTAACTTAGACTACATTTTGGAACAAGACAATATCGAGGTGAATTAAGTTTAGTCGATATTAACAGCAAGAAAATAAGTAACTATTTCTTGTATTTTCTATAAAGAATACAGCTTTTTTTTTTCTTGAAAGATTAAAGCATGTTTATGAAAAAATTTAGCAATAGAAAAGACTGAGAATATAAAATTTTAAATGAACTAAAACTGAGAAATAGTGATCATTTTAAAATGTAAGACCATTATTTTGGACACCTCTTTCTGCATGTGTCCAAAATGTTCAATGGACTGAAAAATAGGAACATACAAAATTTTTACCTAAAAATGTTTTATTTTATTTGAATTTAGCAGAAGAAAAGGAAGTACATTGAAGCTGAAGAAATTGCTGAACTTTAGACAAATGTTTTCTTAATAAGATCTATGAGTTCCTAAACTATCTCCCTAAAGTAAGGACAAGTTGAAAACCAAATTGGTAGTTTAAGAAAAATGTGCTGTAGTTTGAAAGCATATTAGTTCACTCCTTTCTATGAAAGATAAAGAAATTATCTCCCTTATCTCACTTAAAAATATATGGGAAAACTCCAACCTGCAGAATATCTGGGACTGTCATCTTGATGATGGGAGTAGATACTAATACTTGGGGAAATGGAAGTGAATTCTTAATTTACTCCGTGCAGCCCTGAAGGATAAGAAGTATGTGGGTGATATTTTGAATGTTTTGGGCTTTAAATCTCCATACTTTCTAATTTAGAATTTTAGTTGGGATTTTGGCCAACGATTGCAAAACTAGACCCAAAGGAGAACTGAGGCACCGACTCAGGCCAGTCAATGCCACCCCAGTCCTTCCTGAGAGCTCAGATTTTGGCGGCTTCTCAGGGGAGTGATGAAGCCTCGGGACACAGCTGTGAGGGGGCGTCTCTGTGGATCTGGCAGTGGTTTCACTAGCCCAATGGTCTGTCAGCCCCACTGTGAGCATGTGGATATGTTTATAAACATAAAACCCCTTCCAGAGCTGCAGAGGCCATGTCTGTCTGTGCTGGTCTTACTGACTTATGATTAACACAAATAAATATTTTCATGGTAAAAAAATATGTGGGAAAACTCTACAATATCCAAATCCATATAAATATAAATAATAAATCAATATAAACAATGTAAATTATTTATAAATCAATATAAATAATAGTGCATATTGTCCAAGTTGTGTCAACCCCAGGAACACCAGGATGGTTTAACATTGATATTTCTACTAGTGGAATTCGTATGTTAACAGTTAAAAAAGAGAAAGTAAAAAAAAGGATTATCAAAATTAATGCCCCCAATTTTTCAATAATGTCTAACACCCATACCTGAAAAACAGGCAAACAAACCAACAAACAAAACCATATCTGCATCCTGTGGTTTAATCCTTACACAATGTTCCTCCCTGCAGGTAGATCTTCAACAGCAAAGATGGTCCATGAGTGTGGACTCTCCTGCACCTCCATCTCCCCTGCCTACTAGTGCTCTGGATTTACAGCTCTAACCAAAGGCTCTTGAGACAGGGTTCTTGGGATGCTGCCACTTATTTTGAGGGAAATTGCTTTTTTAGGAGGTCAGAATAGATTTACTTAGATGCCCATTCTCTGTCACATCTTGGTCTATATTCTTGAATACTTAAGAGGTTTGTACATTTCTGTACATATAAGAGTTTTGTATACATTTTGTAGTAAATTCATTTACCATCTCGTAGCCAGAAACACATTGTGAAGGATGAAACTTAATCATAGTACGCATGAAAAACACCTGTGGTCTCTCTACTCAATGAAATAAGTTATTTTCTGTGAGCTCAGTTCCACATTGGCAATTAACTTGCTTCTTAAGAAGAGAGACCACAGGTGTTTTAATATTTACAACTATTTCTAGATCGGAGTATGTGTCTTACAATCACAAAGGAATGGATAGGTCATGGTGCCAATGATAGATGAGATAAATTATTAAGCAAATTAATAAAATAATAAATTGGATCAAGGAGTTAATAATACAATAAAACAGCAAAATTTCCATGCAGTCTTTACTAGGAATGAAGACGTTTCAAGGGTCAAGAAATGCCATCTTATTTTCCCCCCAATTCTCACCTAAACATCAAATACAGTATTCCAAATCTCAGATGTGGCAGTGGCTGGGAAAGGAGATGTTCAATTGAGTCTTCTATGTTTAAGTTAATTACTTTGAAAAATGGATCAAAACAAACATGATTTTTTCACAATCTAATAATTTGATTTCCAGATCTCTTTCGTCTTTTTCTTTTCTCTCTAAAATGTCTACCCCAGTATACTCTATAGCAGTTATACTAATTCTAATATACTAAATTTAGTTTAATTTTTAATAATGTATCCTTTCCCCTTTTGACTAACACACCTTAAGTCCAGATTTCAATTTCTCACCTTCTTAAGGTGTGTACTAGCTTCCTAAGTAGAAACTCACAGAATAATATTTAAGGGCATCGCAGTATTGAGACACCATCCAAAGAGCCTACAATGTACTCCAGGAAAGATTAGCTCTCCAGAAAGCTTGATCCAGGCTTACCTTCCTCCCTCCTTTTCCAGAACACGGCTCACTATTTTGCCTCTTTTCAAGCTTTCCCATTTTGTCTGTTGGTAGAAGCACTTAATTTCCCAACTACATCTCTTGATGGTTATTAGCAACGACCAAATCTAGAAATATCATTTTAGAAATGAAAGGGCTATTAGAAGGATCTATGACCTCTATAGCTCTTATGTCTTTTAAACCCTCTTAAAACTCACACTTTCCAGGTAAACTGAGATGCAGAGACAGTTAAGTGACCTACCTAAGAGTAGAGATTTAACTAGTACAAAAAGAGAGACTGGAGGTCAGGCCAACAGATTCCTAGCCACGCTTCTCTTAACAAGACAAGATGTTTCTCTAAGTGTGTTCCCTAGATCACCTCAATGAGAAGGCATTTTCTTATACATTTGTAGCTTCCTGGGCCCTTCCTGGGCTCTACCATTCTAATCACAGAATCAGGTTTTCCAATGGCACAGCAACCTACAGTATTCAAAATATTTAATAATCATTATGACACAGATATGGACCATTAAGATTGGAGTCAGGGCTTCCCTGGTGGTGCAGTGGTTGAGAATCTGCCTGCTAATGCAGGAGACACGGGTTCGAGCCCTGGTCTGGGAAGATCCCACATGCCGCGGAGCAACTAGGCCCGTGAGCCACAACTACTGAGCCTGCGCGTCTGGAGCCTGTGCTCCGCAACGAGAGAGGGCACGATAGTGAGGGGCCCACGCACTGCGATGAAGTGTGGTCCCCGCTCGCCGCAACTAGAGAAAGCTCTCGCACAGAAACGAAGACCCAACACAGCAAAAATAAATAAATAAAATAAACTCCTACCCCCAACATCTTTTTTTTTTTTTTTTTAAAAAAAAGGTCTTCCCTGGTGGCTCAGTGGTTGAGAGTCCGCCTGCCGATGCAGGGGACACGGGTTCGTGCCCCGGTCCAGGAGGATCCCACATGCCACGGAGCGGCTGGGCCCGTGAGCCATGGCCGCTGAGCCTGCGCGTCCGGAGCCTGTGCTCCGCAACGGGAGAGGCCACAACAGTGAGAGGCCCGCGTACCGCAAAAAAAACCCAAACAAACAAAAAACAGAATGGAGTCAAATCTAGTCCAAAAAGATACCAGCTGTCAGCAATGGATGTTTTGAAGTGGTATTTTCCGGATGAACCTCAGTGCTGACTTCATATATTGTTGAAGACGCCTATGTAAGCCCCTTTGCTCCTGCCAGCTTGTGTTTCAAGAAGGGGTCTACTATTTGCTTCCTTGTGCCAGGACTGCATGAATTTTTGGAAGGATGCAATCTCTGAGATTAAGCACTTACAACGAAAATAGAATTGAGGATTTTCCTCACTACATGTTAAGTGATAAAACTCTTATCTCAGGTTTTAGATAATGACTATTTTGACATTAAGATTTCAAAACTGCCTTACCATTTTTACAATAGCTGAGAAGACATAAATTACTGCCTTTGTATATTCACTCACTACATATTAATTATTTATGAAGAAGGAAAATAATAATTCCATTGTTAATTTATTACCAATACTAGCTAACATAGGGTAACTATAATTACTTTGAATGGAACGACAACTTTGTGACTCTATATATTTTTTTAAATTCAAATTCTTTTTTTTTTTTTTTTTTTTTTTTTTTTTTTGCGGTACGCGGGCCTCTCACTGTTGTGGCCTCTCCCGTTGCGGAGCACAGGCTCCGGGCGCAGGCTCAGTGGCCACGGCTCACTGGGCCCAGCCGCTCCGCGGCATGTGGGATCTTCCCGGACCGGGGCACAAACCCGTGTCTCCTGCATCGGGAGGCGGACTCCCAACAACACTGTGCCACCAGGGAAGCCCTAAATTCAAATTCTTGACCAAGCTCGTGCCTGGCAGCTCAAATTCTGTTCTTTTGGGCTTGTTTTCCTAGGAAGCCCTTGGGAAATTGATTTAAAATACTGAATAGGAATTCAGTGAGTAGACACTGAAATTTTACAATGGACAAGTAAGAAATGACCCATCCTAGGGAACAAAATGAAAGGTTCGTACAGTAGGGTCAGTGGCTCTGACTTCAATTTCAGCTCAGTGGTAACATTCTAATGCCTTCTATAAAGTGACAGGATGAGTAGTCTGAAGCAGAAAATCAGCCTAAGTCTCCAGGGCAGAAACTCAGAGAGTTTCCAAAGAAGCCCTGGGAGTGACTCAGGAAGAGTAACATAATTCTCATAGGCATCCGTCAACTTGATTGTTTATGGTTAGCTTGCTCCTTTTTTTTAAGGCAGCAACAGAGAGAAAGGGAGTGAAATTGAAATTGAAATCAGAGAATAGAGAAAAACTTGAGTTCACATAAGGGACTATTCAACAGATGCAAATCAATACCACATAATTTACCAGATTCTTCTAGGTATTGTCCATCTGACAAGATGGGCTGTGGTATGTGATTATTAAAAGTTCTATTCACAGGACTCTTAAGTGCCTGCATTTCAAGTGGGGGTGTGTGGTGTGTGTGAATCAGGTTCTTTTGATTTCTTTACAGAAAATATTGATTTAATTTCCAAATTAGTTTT
This sequence comes from Tursiops truncatus, assembly GCF_011762595.2. NCBI lineage: Eukaryota > Metazoa > Chordata > Mammalia > Artiodactyla > Delphinidae > Tursiops > Tursiops truncatus. The sequence goes on from NC_047042.1 coordinate 52,823,799, forward strand.
TATTTTACACAGCAGGATACTGATACTAATATTTTAAAATAGATAACATTATTTTGGAATTGCTTCGGTAATATAACCCACATTTTTCTTTGTCCATAGTAGACAGAGTTAAAAATAAAATACAAATAAGATATTGAATTTTACAGGAGAATGAGCATCTTACCTATTTCTCTTCTCTTTCTTGCTCATATACTCTTATTTGCTGTATGCTAGAAGTATCTGGAAACCGTACTGTTCTTACTTATACTATACACACTGGGAATATTTTACTAGCAACTAATATAATTGAATTATAATCAATCCATAAAATAGCTAACAAATGTTGGGAAAGTACTATGTGTGAGGTGCCCTGCTAAATATTTTACAAGAAGTAGCTTAATTAACTATTTATAACAACCCTCTGATATAGATATTCCACCCTACTTGTGCAGCTTGGAAAATGAAAATTGACAGAGGTTAAGTGGTTTGTCCAAGATTACAGGCATCAAAGGTAGCAGAACTGGAATATGAATCCACATCAGCCAGACTTCTGAGCACCTCCTTTCTGCACTACATTTCCTCACGTTATATGTATGCAAATCATGTAATAATTGTTACTATATTCGAGAACTAAAACAATAAGGCTATTTAATTCAACATGACAATGATTTTGACATTTTCCCCATTAATATTAGATCACTTTTTATATCATCTGCTAGTACTTGCTAATAGGAAAATAAACAGGTACAAGATGAGAAATGGAATCATTATCATTCTTTAATTGATAATGGAACCAATGAACCTGGTCTTTGCTCTCCAATGTCTGGGTTAGAGATTCAGATGATGATTGGTCAGAGGTTGGAAGCATACACATGGCATCCTGTAACACGATAAATTTTGTTTACGACTGCTTGCAGACCCATATTGTGGTCATGTATTTTTTAATACTTTACGTGTTCATGTATAAACACTTTAATTACGTGATTTATCTTTAACACTTTTAATTTACAGAGTTCATTTTATCCTGGTTCATCTGAGCCACACAATACATGTCTGGCCAAGTATATTTACCTTGACTATTCTGATGTCCTTAGTTTCAAAAACGTGCAGGAATTATTTCTGAAATATTTCAAGGTGTACCATTTGGAGAATTGTCTATTTATATGGAAGACATTAGGAAAGAAAAATAAAGAACATCTTCAGACGTTAGATGCTAACATCTAAAGGACATCTATGGGAAAACTATCTCCAGATTGTCAATTACACCCACTGTCGGATTTTAAATTTAATACAATTTAGATGGCTTATAATTTCAATACAAGCACTCTTAGAAATTCCTGATTGGCAATTTCTATTGTCATGTTCATTATCCCCACATTTAGATTAATGTAACATCCTAATATGTTTAAAAGTAATTCTGTAGCTTTATGAGTACATTATTACATCCAACAAAAGGGGCTGAAGCTATATGGTCATTTTCTCTGACTCATTACTGAAAAATGTTCATTGATTTTTTTTAATCATCTTTTGAGTATGTTTAAATTTACAAAAAGGTGGATCCCATCAATATCTTTGACCACATACTGATGTTTACAGATGTTCCATGGTAATAATGTTTCTAGGGGATGACAGGTTAATGTTTCCCCTTGGAGGATAATGAGTTTAAACATCATTTGGAAGCTCAATGACCTCTTTATTTGGAGACTGATTCAGAGCATGCTGATGATCCCAGTTCATTTGGGTATCATGTCAGAAACTTTTTGAGAGTGGCTAATGCAGCACAGAATTCAGGAAGTAAATGGAAAATATGTCTAATTCTTGTGACTTTAAATTTAAAGGTTAAGAACAGATTTTATTTTATTTCTTTTAATTCCCTAGCCTAAGCTTTACAGAACTAACTGAAAATGAAAAACAAAAAGAGGATTTATCCTCTGGATTAGTGCACTGATCCAGAATCAATTGTAAGAAATGTCTCCAAGCAGCCTAGGTAAGGAAGCACATTGTATTCATCACCTCCGCTCACTAACATGGAGAACAGGGTCTGCCCCACAGTGGGAAATAAGTATATGTTTGTGGAATGAATCAATTAGTATATTAAAGTGATCATCTTTTATGATCTTCTTTAGGATTACAATTGTTTTATAAGGTATAAACCATTCTTTAAATCAAAATCTGATGGTTTTAAAGGCTGGGACTTGAACAGACGCTTGTATAACCATGTTCATGAAAGCATTATTCACAACAGTCCAAAAGGTGGAAACAACAAAAATGTCTACTGATGGATGAAAGGATAAACAAAATTTGGTATGTACATACAATTAATATTATTCAGCCTTAAAAAGGAATGAAATTCTGATACATGCTACAACATGGATGACCCTTGAAAACGTGCCAAGTGAAAGAAGTCAGACACAGAATGACAAATACTGTATGATTTCACTGAAATGAGGTATCTAGCATAGTCAGATTGATAGAGACATAGAATAGTGGTTACCAGAAGCTGGCATTGGGGGGATAAGAAATTATTATTTATGGGTATAGTATTTCAGTTTGGGATGATGATGATAAAGTTTTGGAAATGAATAGTAATGATGGTACAACAATGTGAATGAACTTAACGCCTTAATGAAATTAATGAACTTAAAAGGAAAATACTTTAATTTAAAGATATGATTCCCCTTATATGGGGTATCTAAAATAGTCAAATTCCTAGAATCAGAGTAAAATGGTGATTTCAAGAGGCTAAGGGAAGGTGGAAATGGGGAGTTACTAATCACTGGGCATAAAATTTCAGTTATGCAAGATGAGTAAATTCTAGAGATCTGCTGTATAACCATTGTGCCTATAATCAACAACACTATTGTGCACTTAAAAATTGTTAAGGGGCTAGATCTCATGTTGTGTTCACAATAAAGTAAAAAAAGAATAGGTTACAAATGTATAATATGGGTACAGGGTGATTAAAAACTATACAAAATATTTAAAAGTATTAAAAAGGTAAATATTATTTACTGTGTATTTTACCACAGTAAAAAAGAGTACAAATAATATTCCTACCCGATGAAATAAATGTGGTAAGTATTCTTTTTACCAAAATATTAATCAGGCCACACAAAATACAAAAAGGGCAAAGAACCTTCATCTAAAGGAAACGTCAAAATGTCTGGGCTTGTTTCCTCTTCAATGGAAAAAAATGAAGAGTATTTAGAATCCTTGTGGTTATATTAAAAAAAATCATCTCATGAATTCTAATGCTCTACATAAAATCTGCTGGTTATGGTGTTATCATTTCAGGACATGACATCAGCATGCCACAAATAAATACCAAGGTCATAAATTTTGAACTATTTTTCACAGTTAAAAAATAATTCCAATACAAAAATGCAGTTGAGATTTCTGAGTTTTGTCTTTACTGTGATATAATCTATCAATAAAGAATATTAACCCAAATGAGAGCTTTGCATTCTGTTAATTTACAACAGGTTCAAATGTGTTTTAGAACATATAGATCAGTAATCTTGTCTTCTCTCTTGGGGTTAACACATCTAAGTTGGTGAGAGGCACATTCATGTTTCCTGTCAGACAAGAATATGTGGAAAGATGTCAAAAGTAGATAGGAGATATGTTATACCTCTTTTCATAACAAAAATATATTAAAATCAATTCTGATAGTAGGATAAGATGACAATGAGCTAAGAAAAAGCCTTCACCTGAATACCATCTCTGTGCCTCAGATGGGGTATGTGTTTTATAGAAAATACAAGAAAGATATAAGAATAGCAACATATCTAATAGCTTGTACAGTTAAAGAAATTTACAACCAACAAAGACTTTCGTGATATGAGTCCTGATGTGAAACAGCTACGTGAGATAAAGCAAATGTTATTCAGTCATAAGTTTTCAAAGTCAAAATGTGGCTAATCAAATTAAACTCTGATACAGACAGAAGAAAATATGACTATCAAGAGCTGCTGATAACATAAAGATAACCAAAGATCCTCTCAAAGAAACCCACTAATAACATTTTTGTATATATCCAATGCTTTCCCCATGGAAATATCTGTATAAATATAGATAGAATCTTACCCCATATAGAGTTCTATATCTTGTACTTTTAACACCACAACTATATTCTTATTATAACATTCTTGGAAAATATGTTTTAATGACTGCATAAGATTACATCATTTAGATGAACCATAATTTATATGACCTTTCCCCTATTTAGGGGGGAGGGCAGCATAAAAATATTTTAATAAATATCTTGAACATTAAAAAAAAAAAGAGCTGCTGAGGAGGAGTAAAGAAGGAACAGACCCATCAGGTGCTCACTTAGAGAAAAGACAGTTGCACAGACACCTTTACGGAAATATCAAAGAACAGTGAATACTTAAGCTACTTTCTGGGTTTGTATATGGCTCCACACCTCACATAAATATGCCCCAAAGAATGCCCAACTTTCTCAGGTTTTCCAGATCAGAAAAAGTACCTTGGGGATTAACACTCGTAGGTTTCTATTGGAGGTCAGGCATGAAGAAGAATTGTGATGAATATGTAAATTCAGTCCTCATCAACTTTATAATTACCAAATACAATTAGTGTTTTCTAATCACTTTGTAACTGAGAATAAGGGCTCATGCTGAATGATTTACCAGACCATCAATGTAGGGTTTACTATCCAAGTATCCTTCTCCACCACTGAAACATATATATATGTATATGTATATGTGTATATATATATATGTATATGGTCAAGGTAATAAAACTATTTAAAAATAAAAAATTGTAATTAGTGGCTAGAGATCCGCATCCATAAAGAAGGCTATACTCAGCAGTTAAAAAAGTTTCCCTTTGAAAGTGGGTTAATGGGAGAATAGGATGTTTAGCAATAGATACAATTAACAGCAATGGAAATATGGGATACTATCTCTAGGAAGAAAGATCAAACATAATAAGCTAAATTTCTCTACATACAACTTGCCCATAAAGATCACCAAAGATGATAAGCATTAGAATCTTCCAGAACTATGCTCTGACTTGAGGGATTCCTGAATCTACACACCTGAGGCGAGCTGGGGGCAATGGGGAGGGTTGTGGGAACGGTGTGCAGATAAGCAGTACGGCACTCTCTGGCTGGGCAGTGAGTGGTAGGTGCTCCAGCGAGCAGCACGCCTAAGTGAGTTAATGGACGTCACTGCAATTTCCTTAGAAACCTAAGAAAGCGATATATCATTTTTTACTGTCATTTCTGGGTGCAGAGATCATGCTCTGGTGAGGATGTCAATTTGTCACTGAGTAGAGTTGGCCTAATTGAGACAGTGGAGGCCACGCATTTGCCCAGAAGCCTCAGGTTTCCTACCTTTTTTCTGAAAAATTTCATCTTTCTCACCAGTAACTTTCAAATAATGATGTGATGAGTTACTCTAATGGACAAAGTCAGTAGAATATATTCTGTACCTAGTTTTATTTATTAAGTTCAAACAAGTCTACAAAGTGTTGCCAAAATACGTATTGAAATAGGTTAAGAGGTATTTTATTGGCTTATTTGTTTTTTTTTTAAATTTATTTATTTTTATTTTTGGCTGCATTGAGTCTTTGTTGCTGTGCGCAGGCTTTATCTAGTTATGGTGAGCGGGGGCTACTCTTCGTTGCGGTGCGTGGGCTTCTCATCATGGTGGTTTCTCGTTGTGAAGCACAGGCTCTAGGTATGCAGACTTCAGTAGTTGTGGCTCACAGGCTCTAGAGCGCAGGCTCAGTAGTTGTGGTGCATGGGCTTAGTTGCTCCGCAGCATGTGGGATCTTCCTGGACCAGGGCTCAATCCCATGTCCCCTGCATTGGCAGGCGGATTCTTAACCACTGTGTCACCAGGGAAGCCCCGGCTTATTTGTTTTTAATGGGGGACTTTGGTTGTGTTTTTTTTCCCTTAAATTGAGTGACAAATTTCATGAGACAATCAGCCAGTTCACTGAAACAATCCTTTTCATGAAAATAAATAATCCACTTCTATGCACTAACAAGTCACTTAAATTCCCTGTGACTTAGGTTCTTATACAAAAATTGGAGAAAATGATGCTTTTTACATATTTCTCAGAGGTACTCAAGATAGTAATGAGATAGTGTCTTTTGAGCACTTGGAGTTCCCCAAGCAGAGGTACAATTGAAAGTCATATTACCACTCCATTATGATTTATCTTTGTTTTATATAAACCATTTACTGTTAGCAGCATTTTCTTTGTAGAAACCTTTTATATTGCTGAAGTGCATTAGCTCTGATGTCTATTTCTACTTCTTGCTCGCAAAGTGTTTGAGGCTTTGTATAGACAACTCTCAACTGCATTAGGAGCAACTGTTGTCTTCCAGAACTACTTTGTCCTTCCTTAAGTGACTTTTGTACAGCAAGCAGCTCAGAGAATGTCAGCAAGAGCCCCCAAGGGGCAAGTGAAATGCAATGCAGGCCAACAGGAAAGCTAATTCCCAATCTCATGAAGGCAATGAAAGACCAGCCCAGCTAGCATCATAAAAAATAAGGAGACAGGCTCCCTTAGCTCTGGGCTTACGTGAAAGGAGTTGCACCTCCCTCCATGTCAGCCCTTCAGAAGCCACCATTCTCCTAGTCCTTTGGACTCCATAACCAAGAGTCACTATCTCTTACGTTCAGGACCCAGAATAACATCTTACCCATTTCTTTTCTGCTGAAGGAATCTAGTATCCTGGTTCTGCCTTTTCAGGCTCAGTGCTGCTATCTTCGTTCCTTCACCTCACCTTACCTAGAGTACTGCCACTGCCACCAACATCTACTTGGCTGGTGTTCCTGAATTTCACCTCTTCTACTTTGAACTCATCTTGTGCACTTGTGTCTGACCCCTGCCGAAATCTCAGGACCCCCTAAGGCTTAAAAGCAAGGTAGCACAGCAGTTTAAAACACCGGGGTGAGGCCAAAAGACACGACTTCAAACTTTTGACTGTTCTTTACCAGCTATAGAATTCTTGAGAAAATTGCTTCTCTTAGTCTCAGCTCCCTCATCTGTAAAGTGAGTGAAATGATATTTCCCTCTCCAGGGGGTGGTTGCTGGGAACACAAGAGAAAAAGCAGGCAAAGTGTTGAGCACAGGGTCCATCACTGACTGTAATAAGGGGTAGTTGCTGTTGTTACATAATTTGGTTTCATTCTAGCCATGAAAATCACATCTTCTAATAGTGCCCAACAACAATAATAATAGTAATAATAACTAACATTTGTTGAATGTTTTCTTGGTTCTGGGTCCTAGTATAAGTGCTTTATGTATATGAACCCATTAATGCTCAAAATATTCCCTTAAAATGGATGTGCTATTTTACTGACAAGGGAAGTATGGCACGGAATGATCACATAATGCCTAAGATTACACCTGCTGGGACTCAAATCCAGATAAATCTGGCTCCAGAGCCTGTGTTCCTAGTTACTATGCTAAACTGGTTCCCTAGTCCAATCTCCTTGCCTCTCTCTCCCTTGAATATTTGGGCTGCTATTCGTCTTTCATGAAATATCCTCCCTTTCAACCTCTGAATTTCTATATCTTATACACTGTCCAAGCCCCACTTTTAAGTTCTTCCTTTTCCAGAAGATCCTTCCAGTCTCATTACATTTATTTTTTCTGAACTCTCATAATCCTGTGCTCTATAATATAGTACTTAATTACACATTGCATCATACTGTTTTTAAAATTTTTCTCATGCATGTGTTTTCTCCCTAATAGCCTCCTAGTACCTTGAAAACTAGGACTTCTTTATCCCTTCTATTCAGAGCACAGTATTGAGTTCATTTTAATAAGTACTCAATACACATCTTATGCATGACACCACCTTGTCTGTATAGTGCTGTACTATGCATTTTATATATGCTATCTCATTTGAACTTGTGTGTAATTATTCACATACAACATTACCCAATTAGGTTTTGATGGGATCTTAGCTTAACCTTTGTGTTACCAGACTTGAAAGGAAAGCAAGTGTCTCTTTGGAACTCCTTTATTAGCCCAAGATCAGGTAGATCCTGAGTCTTCCTCAGAAGAGTGAGGAGCTATGACATGTGGAAACAATTTCTCTACAGTCTGAAAATACTAAACGTGACCTATAGAATGCTTAGTTATGTCCATTTTTTTATTTAAGACATTTTGGGAACTTACAATTTCCTAAGAAGACAACTTCCTTAACAGTCATGCATGAGTAGAGCTCTTACCAAGCAATTTCCTCTGACATTTTCCTTTAAAATTTCCCACCTTGCCCCCTTCATCAGATGACTCCTCCTTGCAGCTTTTGCTGTTGTTTTGAGCCCTTTTTCCCCACCTGCTCTGTGATTACAGCCTTCGGACATGGCTTGGCAGTTATGCGGTCTACCCTTTAACCAACATTTGTCCATGTTAGGCATCATCGGTCTTTTCATCCTGTCTAGTTCTCAGTAGTGATGATGAGCTATTTATGCAGGCTGGCAATATTTTATTACTTCTCACTAATATCTGCCCTCTAAAAGTGAAATAATTCAATGTTTGGATCATTTTGGCAGCCTTTCTGTTTTTCAAATAAATTGTGCTAAATATAAACCCCTGTTTACTGAGAGACCTCCCACAGTGAAGACATTTTGATTATCTTTTAAATTAGAACAAAGCAGACTTAGATATTAGGCTTTTTTTTTTCATCTAATTCTCTATAAAAAGTGCTACGTAAAGTCAATTTCAGTTCTATGTTCCCTGCAATCAAAGCTCTTCGAAGATATGTGAACTTGCCTTTAACCTTTGTAAGAAGGGGCAGACATGAATCCAAAGCCATACCACTTCTGGCTTCGATATCAGGATTATCACAATCTAAAGGAGAAACTGATGAGATGTGCTCCCATGCTTCTATACAGAAAATAGAAATGAGTCAGGATAAAAGAAATTGATGGAACAGTTCTTCAAAACTATAGGCTATATCTGACTTTTACACATGGGTTCATAAAAGGATTTCACAAAACTCAGTCCCTCAGCTCCTAAAATACAGGTAACTTGATGTAACTTCTCTCATTTTTGTTTCTTTAGTAAGAAAATACCCTGTTTCCTTAGGGAAAAGACAAACGTTTATGAATGCTACTCTGTGCCAAGCAGTGGGCTGCACAGTTTTCTTAGGCATATTATCTAATTTTATCTTAGATATTTTCGAGGACTTTTAAGCCTACTCTGTGGATTAGTGAAATAGGTGGCCATCTCTGCCAGTGACATCATTAGAATTCCAATTTTTAATGTCATGTTTTTAGAGGGTCTTCAGAAGATATATACATTTGAACTGTGACAAATTAACGTCACTGCTTTGCTATAGGTGTTGAACTAGGTCAGGGGAATGCAGAAAGGGACCTGTTCCCTCCCTGTCCTGTTCCACCTGCTCTGTAGGTGAAGATCTTCTCCATGCTGGGATGAAAATCACCTCATGCTTCTTAGTTTTTCCTGTCACTCAGTGGAAATAAATAAATAGCCTTTTTGTTTTTGAGTTTAAAAAAGAAGGAATCCCGGAGCTGGAGGAATCAGACTCCCAGACTTCAGACTATGCTACAAAGCTACAGTAATCAAGACAATATGGTACTGGCACAATAACAGAAATATAGATCAATGGAACAGCATAGAAAGCCCAGAGATAAACCCACGCACCTATGGTGAACTATCTATGACAAAGGAGGCAGGGATATACAATGGAGAAGACAGTCTCTTCAATAAGTGGTGCTGGGAGGGGCTTCCCTGGTGGCATAGTGGTTGAGAGTCTGCCTGCCAGTGCAGGGGACACGGGTTCGAGCCCTGGTCCAGGAAGATCCCACATGTCACGGAGCAACTAGGCCCATGAGCCACAACTACTGAGCCCGTGCGTCTGGAGCTTGTGCTCCGCAACAAGAAAGGCCACAACAGTGAGAGGCCTGCACACCGCGATGAAGAGTGGCCCCCGCTCACCACAACTAGAGAAAGCCCTCACACAGAAATGAAGACCCAACACAGCCAAAAATAAATAAATAAATAAATAACCTTTCATTTAAAAAAAAAAAAAGTGGTGCTGGGAAAACTAGACAACTACATGTAAAAGAATGACATTAGAACACGCCCTAACACCATACACAAAAATAAACTCAAAATGGATTAGAGACCTAAATGTAAGACAGGACAGTATAAAACTCATAGAGGAAAACTTAGGAAGAACACTCTTTGACATAAATCACAGCAAGATGTTTTTTGATCCACCTCCTAGAGTAATGGAAATAAAAACAAAAGTAAACAAATGGGACCTGATGAAACTTAAAAGCTTTTGCAAAGCAAAGCAAACTACAAACAAGAAGAAAAGACAACCCTCAGAATGGGAGAAAATATTTTCAAATGAATCAACGGACAAAGGATTAATCTCCAAAATATATAAACAGCTCATGCAGCTCAATATTAAAAAGACAAACAACCCAATCCAAAAATGGGCAGAAGACTTAAATGGACATTTCTCCAAAGAAGACATACAGATGGCCAAGAGGCACATGAAAAGCTGCTCCACATCACTAATTATTAGAGAAATGCAAATCAAAACTACAATGAGGTATCACCTCACACCAGTCAGAATGGGCATCATCAGAAAATCTACAAACAACAAATGCTGGAGAGGGTGTGGAGAAAAGGGAACCCTCTTGCACTGTTGGTGGGAATGTAAATTGATACAGCCACTATGGAGAACAGTATGGAGGTTCCTTAAAAAACTAAAAATAGAATTACCATATGACCCAGCAATCCCACTACTGGGCATATACCCAGAGAAAACCATAATTCAAAAAGACACATGCACCCCAATGTTCATTGCAGCACTATTTACAATAGCCAGGTCATGTAAGCAAACTAAATGCCCATCGACAGATGAATGGATAAAGAAAATGTGGTACATATATACAATGGAATATTACTCAGCCATAAAAAGGAACGAAATTGGATAATTTGTAGAGACATGGATGGATCTAGAGATTGTCATACAGAGTGAAGTAAGTCAGAAAGAGATAAACAAGTATCATATATTAATGCATATATGTGGAACCTGGGAAAATGGTACAGATGAACCGGTGTGCAGAGCAGAAATTGAGACGCAGATGTAGAGAACAAATGTATGGACACCAAGGGGGGAAAGTGGCTGGGCGGGGGTGGTGTGATGAATTGGGAGACTGGGACTGACATATATACACTAATATGTATAAAATGGATAATTAATAAGAACCTGCTGTATAAAAAAATAAATAAAATAAAATTAAAAAGAAATGGATTTTAGATGATTTTTCTTTGCCTTTTGCTTTGTTATTGCTTGTATTTTTCATCAGAAAGTACAATTACATCTTTCTCTTTTAAAATTAAAAAATGTGTTAATTATATTTAAAATAGATTTATGTGTGATTTGGGTTAACCTAAACATATATTATTCAGTAATGTACCAGTATGGCCTTCCTATGGGACCAAAAAGAACTACATGTTAGCTGGGTTTACATTTCCTTCCCTTAACTACATCCATAGAGATCCAGCTGCTGTAGAAACATCTGGGAGTTATATAAAAATCAAAATTGAGAGCAAAGACAAATTCTGACTTGTATTTTTAAAATAAGTGTACAACTTTCCCAAGAAGAAAACTTCCTGTTCATTGAGGCACTTTCAGTATATTTTCTTCACTGCCTCAGAGATTTGAACTTAAAATAACTCTACGTTGAACAGCATAGTAACTTAAAAAGACAAACAAAAAAACTCCGTTTTTGTATTGTGTTCTTCCAATGTTGTAAGAAGAAAAATAGTCAAAAACAAACCACCTCAAAACAAAAAAATTACCACTCAATTATTTTTACTTTCCTAGTTTCTTGAAGAGCTGATTTCTGAATTTTTTGAAAGCCCCTGAAAATCAGTATCAATATTTACTTTTCTAGTGTTTTTCCAAAATGAATTATGTTTTGAAGTAAACATTTGCCTTGACAAATTTGTATTTGAGCCAGAGAATATTTTGCTTTGGTTAACTTATGAGCTGTTCTATCTTCCAGAAACCATCAGGTACAGTTAGGAATCATGATCATTATCATTATCAAATTTCCTTGTCTTTTGTAGACTGCTTTGCAATTTACAAAAGAATTTCACATACAGTGTATTATTTTCATATTTATTTTCTGACAGCCCTGTGAAGTAGATAGCTTAGGTATCATTTTCCTAGGAGAAATCTGCATTCCAAAATGTAAAACTATTTGTGTAAGATTTATTTATCATGTTACTACCTCAGTATACTAACGGTGCTTTAACAGCCTACAGGTCTTCATGTGAGACCACATCGTGTAAAATTTATGGAAGGAACAGAATATCTTACTCTCAAAGGATCTTGATAAGTAAAGAATCCCTGATCCCTGAATCTGTAGAAGAATATGAACACTTGGGTCTTTCGTGTATTTCAAAAACTATAGGGTCACCAAAAGAAAACCAAACCTAATTTTAAAATTTGCAAAAAGCAGAAGGAAAGAATCTTTAAATTCCAACAATATGATATAAAATTCTGATACTTTGTTTTTTAATAACTAACGCTACTCTCCTGACTTGTATTCTGATTTTTTGACATGAATGAATTCTAAAACTTAGTATTTGTAAGATAAGTAGGCATCATGAATAAAACAAACTCAGCAGTCTGTGTGGATTACTTTGTGTTCAGACTGCAAATTGGTGTTAATTTAAGACTGGCTTTAGCTCCATTTCCCAGAAGCCTTAAGACTTTCTATTGTAATCCAGTATTTCCCAAAGGGCATTCCATGACCATGGAATCATCAGGAAGCTGCTCTTTAAAAAAGATTTGGAGGTGAAAATTTTTGGAAAATCCAGTATATGGCACTAACCTTTTAGATACTTGTAAGGAAAATCAGCATACTACAGACTAATATAAAAAAAAACTTTATGTAATATGGATTGCCCAGAATTTTTCAGTTCCCTCCCCTAAAATCCATTTCCTTAAATAATACCTACTACCAAGTCATGGAAACAGAATATCAATATGTTACTTGAGTCAATTTTTTGCCCAGAAGCTCAAACCACTCTTGAAATGATAGATGAAAAATATCTGGTATAAAATACATTTTGTTCTATCATAAACATATGTATACTCATTTTAAATTATTTTAGATTATTGGAGTTTTAACATAGTGCTCTAAAATTAGCAGTTGCAGGCACCTGAGAGCAAAGGACACATACACAAACTAATGATGTTTATAATTTGCTCACCCTGTTCTGTAACAAAATGTCAAGACCTAGAGGCATGCACTGAAGGAAAAAGAGGTACATCCATTACCCTGGAAATAATAAAATTTCAGTCTTTAAAAATAGTATGCTCAATTTTTAAATTTTATTTTTTTGATTAAAAAAAATTAAGTTAAGGGCTTCCCTGGTGGCGCAGTGGTTGAGAGTCTGCCTGCCGATGCAGGGGACACGGGTTCGTGCCCCGGTCAGGGAAGATCCCACATGCCGCGGAGCGGCTGGGCCCGTGAGCCGTGGCCGCTGAGCCTGCGCGTCCGGAGCCTGTGCCCCGCAGTGGGAGAGGCCACAACAGTGAGAGGCCCGCATAACACCAAAAAAAAAAAAAAAAAAAAAATTTAAGTTAAAATCCATACCCATATTTCCTTTCTCCTTAATTGAATACTTGTGAATGTTTGACAGTAACCTATATTGGTTACTAAGAGTATTAGGATTTTTAAATTGAAATGAAAAAAGTAGAGATTTATCTTGGTAGAAATTAGTTACTTTGACCTAAAGAATTAAGAAGAAAAATAAAAGCAAGAAGTTTAGAAGTCAGTACAAGCATAACTTATTTTGAAAATCTATATTTCTGACAAACTAATTAATCACTCATATTATATACATATATTCACCCACGAATCATATATAATATATATGTGATTAATTAGCTCGTATAAATATATCATGCATATATTTTCATATCAATATCTAATATAATACATATTCATAAGACCACTTCAGAAATGGACTACTTCTGTTTACAATAATTTTACTAGTATACCATTAAGTTCTAAAACTCTATTTAGCTCTCCTCCTTAGTGCTACTTACAGACGTGACAGCCAGCTCATCACCAGAATCAGGTCTGCTGTTCGACACCCACTTACGCTTAAGAGATTAAGAAGAAAGCCAAGAAGTTTCCCTGATATCTGCCATATTGGCACACCAAAATTAAAGAGCTAGGAAACAATGTCTCTAGAGTTTTTCTCTTGAGAAGAGTGAAGGTCAATCAGCAGACCAAGCATTGGTCTTGGGAACAATAAAGAACATAACCCTACCCAGATGACCCTAGAATGTCCTGCAAATGTGGACCAGAAGAGGATGCTTGAAAGACAGCAAATATTTCTGGGATGAGACTGCTCCTAACACTTTCTTCAAGGACCTTGAAGTTAGCAAGGACCAGAAAACTGTACATTGGAATTACCAACGTGATCCGTTTGTGCATTTGGTCCTGAATGAACCACAAATCTCCACTGGCCTTCGCCTACAGACCACACTGTAAAAGTATAATCATTGACTTTTGAAACAGGCCGATAGAGCTTTAACATATTTTCTCTTCAACTAAACTTTGACAAATTGCTATTCTCACTAAGCTTCAGCCTTCTTATCTGTAAATGAGAGATCACTGTCATTTCACAGGGTTACTGTGTGGTTAAAGTTTATATATATGAAGCGCTTCACACAGTTACAGTAAATACTTCATGTCAGCTAATGTTATTTTATTATTGACATTCAAGTCTATCCCTTGCCCAGGCAGAGCACTAGGAAAACATCCTTCACTCCTATGATTTTGCTATGTGCTTTAACCCATGGACCATCCGTATGCTTCCCTTAAACTTTTCTCTTCCCAGCTTTCTCCCTTGCATCCTCATTACCACGTCTAGCCCTTCTGTGCAGGACAAGGTTAATTTACATCTAGACTGGGAAAGTGTATTTTATACCTGAGGATACCAGGACACCTGGCTTTGACTCTTTCAAGATAAGAACAGTGGGGTTTATGATGTGCTGTTTAAGTCCAGAGCTCCCCCATCTACCTTCAGAATCATCTGTTTACTGATGCTTTTCATGGCTCATAACCTGTTAGACAGCCAGGCTGGACTAGTGACTACAAGGGCATAACATACCCTGCCAGCAACTCCTACCTGAAGCTCTCTCAAAGCCAAGAGAGTTTTATTGCTAAGCTCTTGGTGGTACAGTGCGGGGGCAAAGCCCAACTGGTGTGAATAAGGACCTGAGGGGAGTTTGCACTTAGTTGTGTCTTAGACCCCCAATGATTGCGTGTACTCTCTCTTACCACATCACATCTTTTGGGTTAAAATGAAGGTCATAGGTAATTATGCCCTGGGGAGTCTTACAAAGCCTTAAAAATATCCAAAATTGTCTCACTATACCTAGATAGAATCTCAACTCTGCCAATTACTCTCTGTGTGACCTTTGGCAATTTACTCATCCTCTCTTTGTCTCAGTTTCCTCATATGTAAAACGGCAATAAGGTTACTACCTACCTTATAAGCTGTTAGGAAATACATGAGAAGCCCTCGGCGCTGAAGAATGGTGAGTGCTACATGAACATTATCTATCACTGTCATCACAATTATCTTTAATTTTTTGTGTCTTGTTCCTAACAAATCAATTTACCTCTTAAGGGCAGATATAACATCTTTGTCATCTTAGTATCCTCATTATCTAGCAGAGTGCTCAACCCAAAGCAAGCCCTTTATTATATGTTTTACATTGAATTGAATAGAGCCATGAAGAGTTTCAGAATATTGATTTATAATTGATCATCAATACACCTGTAATAATTTGAACATTACGGAGAATCTTGATACATGCAAAATAATTTATTTGCCATATTAATACATCATCTTAAGTGCTCTACAGTCTTGACCATGTAGCTGACATGCATGCACTTCATTTTAATCGCTGGTCCCCTAGCCCCTACCCCTAACTCACAATTAAGTTGTTCAAAATAATAGTAAAACTCCCCCCTCTTCTTTCCTTCTTCCTATCCTTCCTTTCTTCTGTAAATGTTTACTTAGTGACCCCTACAAATGAGCACGGAACTGAATCCTGGGGACTCAGAATTGAAGAAGACATTTCTGATATCTTCTAAGAGTTCATGTTTTCTCAAGCATAAGAGACAAGCAAATTCCCCTGTCAAGTACACTGTAAAAAGTAGTATGAAAACAGTATGCATAGATGCTGTAGCAGCACAGAAGTGGGCCAGGGCTGAGTTCCTATAGACCTCGGGGTGGCTATGACCAGAAAAGGTTTTGTGGAATATAGAGTACAACGGAACAAAGTAACCATGGAATACTATTTCAGGAGATCAGAGTGTGAAAAGAAAGGTAATTGTTCAAAGTTCTCTAGAGATACAAGACACAACCAAGGTACAAGAATGTGATTTTTTATAGGGTGAGACATACTTGCTTAGATTGAGGATGAATTGCCAATAAGTAAAGATGGAGAATGGTTGATGGTGTGTGTTCCCTGAGGGGGTGGGTAACTTGGCATCCAAACCACATGAATCATGCCCTGCATAAAGCTTGGTAAGGGGGTGAGGAGAGTTTACTTCCCACTGCATAGCTGTGAGAGTTTAGGGGAGAGACATAGAAGCATTCAAGGACCCACAGAACAGTGGTAACCCCAGGACTGGCCAGTGAGAATGAGGCCCCCAGGAAAGGCAATGAGGAGTGCATTGCCTTTAGAGAATTTTTATATAATAACAACACCTGCTAAAAGTCAGTCTGCTTTTTATCATTCTCTTGCACTGGCAATTCTAAACAATGTTAGTAATAAAGTAGTTTTCATCAATAAAAGTTTTGACTGATCTAAGATTCAAATCAATGCTACTCAATAAAATGTTATGCTGTCCCTTACTGTAGTCACAGCCACCTGTGGCTATTCAGTATATGAAATGTGGCTAATGTGACTGAGAAGCTGAACTCTTAGTTTCTTTAATTTTAATAAATTTAAATTTAATGTTAAGTAGCCACAGGAACCAGTGGCTACCATATCGGACAGCACAGTTCTAAAGAACTACTGTGGTTACTGGTCTAATTATATAAATATTTAATATATATTAGTTTTATACAGTTTAATAGATAATAAGTTAATTTATACATATGCATGTATAGATATATACATTTTTAATTAGCACATTTGTTTACCTATTTTTTAATAAACACTATATTGTACGTGGGTGTTACTTCAGATACTTTTTAGTTATACAGTTGCCCTCCTACATACATAGACCCAGTTACACACAATTTGTTTTGAGAATAAGTTCAAAGCAGTTTGGAATCATTAAAGTTTGTTCCTGTGCAGTTCATGTCTCTGTGGCACTACCTAGATCTCCATTCATAACATTAATAACATAATGATTATAAAAATGGAGAAAGAGAAGTTGACTTACTTTATCTATCCTTCTGTATAACTCTTAGTCTCTGTATTAAAAATTTAGAAATTGACAGAAGACTAGAAACAGAACTTGTAATGTTATTATCCATTATTATGATAGACCAATATGTAGCTATTTTGTGTTTTTTAAAAATAACTTTATGTAATTTAAAAGTATTACATATTGCTTTTTTGTAGTGTCACATTTATTTGTTTTCCTGAATTAAGTATGTTTACGTAAAATTTCAATAAACACTTTAACTGCATTACTTTTTTGGTCATTTTCATCATTTATTTCATTCCATGATTATTACTAAAAATACTTCTGTACTAGAGAGGGAAATGTTAAAAATGAGCTGTCAAGTATGCTAGGTACACCACCGTATTGAAGACATCTTAACAATTCACATAGAGACTTCATAGAATATGTGTTCCCAGGTAAAATTATACGTGGGACTCATATGTGTCTTAGACATCAACCCAACCCCTAGAGGAAACCAAGAGGCTTTCAAGACTTTTCAGCCAAATGGTGAGTTGTTACTCTAACCACAGAGCAGTTAGCTCTCTACTGATGTGCCACAAAGTCTTGAGGAGCAGAGGGTTTGCTGGTATGAGATACAACAAGAGCTGTGGATTCACATCTTGGTTCTGCCAACTCTTAGGCAAGTTCATTAATCTCCCTGGTTCTCAGCTGCTACCCTTACAAGATGAGGAAGTAAAAGAATATTTTGTGATGATTAAGTCAGATAATATAGGCAGAATGTCTTGGACTGTACATGCCACATCAATGGTAGCTCTACTTTTATTGGCAAAAGCAATGTAGTTTCCCAAAGTACCTCACTCAACATAGTAGTCATTAACATAGTTGAACATCTTCCTCTATTGAGAAGCCTACTTTTAAATAATAATAATTACTAGTATTATTATTGCTTTCCCTTGCAAAATATTTGAAGAGTTGACAAAAAATGGTGTCTTCTGCCACATCAAAATGGAAGTAAAAACAAACAAACAAACAAATTAACAAATAAAAAACACCTAAATTAAAATCCAAGTCATTAAACTTTAGGTGTTGATGATTAACAGTAGTTTCAGGGTTTGTTTTCTGTTTTTTTTTTTAACTTGGAGAAGAGTGCTGGGCTTTTTTTTTTTAATCTTTGTTTCTAAAAGGATCAAAAAAAGCTGCACCTGAAATAGTATTATTTTAAGAAAGAATTTTCTGTTTGTGATAACTCTTCTGTACCTCATGAGGGTCATTAGTTGAAATTTACTAGTAACTCTATACCTTGTTCCATCTCTTTTTCAGCCCATGAGATGAAAAAAGATGCTAGACAGGTCAAAGGAAACCAACCCACTTGGAAGTAAACTTTGCTGGAGATATCGAACGTGTTGGGTAAACAAACAAATATGTAGAGAGAAAATCAATAAAAACTCATATTTTAAAAAAATACGTAATTTTAATTGATTTTTATGCCTTAGTAGTTTCCCATGTTAGGATTATCAAGTAAGGCTGGTCCTGACTGAAGTAACTGGGCACAGCCAGGTGCTATGTTTCATGCTCCCTATTCTAATTTCTAGTTCTCTTCACTGGAATTCCCCAGACCAGATACATGTTTTTGACTTATAGAAGGAAACATTAAATTGAGGACAAAGAAGATAAAGTGTATCAGAGTTAGAGTCCTTTGGGTAAATTATTTTATGATTATTGATTTATTTTGATTATGAGGAAGAATGAGGGAAAGCAAACTGAATTAATACTTCAATACCTCATACTTTATAGAGGTATTTTTTGCCAGAAAGGTTGTTCAATGAAGAAAGGCCTCCTGAATTTTATAAACTGACCAAATAGAGGTAAGATGGAATAATATTTTTACCTTGAAGTTGATGATCCTTCCGTAATCCAGGTTTCATATTTTAATTCACATGGGAGACTTAGGGAAAACAAAACCTGATATTTGTCTCAGAACTTCTGAAAGATTCTGATTTTTCTGGAATGGTATCTAAGCCAGGCATCAATAATTTTCAATGTCTCTAGATAATGCTGACTTACAGCCAGGGTGGGAAATCACTGTTAGTGATAATAAGGACCACTGTGGTCATGTGAGGTCATGTATGCCAAGGGTTCAGTCTAGTGCCCGGAACATAGTAAGTACTCAGATGTCATACTCCTTTACTCTTTCACTGAACTGAGTCTAACGATGATGCATTAATGGATGAAACTGGCTTATAAAATTTAAAAAGGGTGTATATATTGAAAAAACTCTAATATTGACATGGACATAACTGGGAATGGATCACAGAATTCTCCATGGTTGAACTTTCTTTCATGTCAGATCTGCCATCATCAACATCATCATCATCATCACTGACCTCATCTAATCTCTATACAGCCCTTCCTGCAGGGAACTCTGGAGTGATGAATGGGGGATGTCAGACAGAAGTATGATGAGGACAAATTTTGCAATTTTTAATGAGGACTTAGAGTTCTATAACTTCCTGCCAAAACAAGTTTGGGCCTGCTTACCTTTTAGTTAACAACTGAAATAATCCAAAAATGATAACTAGTCACTGCACTTTGGGATGGAACTTAATTTCATGACATTAGAAGTATGAGATCCAGGTGCACTTTATGTTATAACTCCCCCCCACCCCTTTCTTCTGAAAAACTCATTACACTGCACTGTAAAACTCAAGAGGTAACATTTTGTTTTTGTTTAATCAAACTAAGCCCCATTACATTATTTGCTGAATGAATGACATTTTTTCTGTAATTTCTGAGAGAAGATGGAGTTTGCAAAATGTGCAGTCAAAATTCCATTTCCTATATACAAATAAAGTTAAGTGGTCTAGGAACTATGGGATTATTATAATAATTAGTTAACTGATTGTCTTATTAAGGTAATGCTAAATGGAGATACGGAAGAACCAGTTGGACCTGGCTCCCAGGCCTGACTCAGTACTCTAAAGGGAGGATGTTTAATTGCTCTGAGCCTTAGCTAGTTTAGCTGTAAAATGGGAATAAAAATAAATATTTCATAAAATAATTGTAAGATTAAGAGTGCAGCATGTGGTAGCATTCAAATATGTGTGTCAATTTGCAAAACAATTTTTTTTCAGTCCACATGTGAAAGAAGGTGTATTCAGTTTCTTTCTGGTCTAGGTTGAGATTGGTTGCTCCTTGACTGCAATTTTCTTTTGTCAAATGCAGAAACCTTCCTCTGGGCACAAAAGAATTTTTCCTAACGTACATCAAGCTCACAACACAATCAAACGTCTGCTGACAAATGGTACATTTTCCAACTTTTTTTAAAGGTAGTTGAAATGAAGAAAAAGTATTCATGAACAACTTTGAGAAAGTGTCACAAAACTAAAGCTCTAAAAACTTTACTGGAATATTTTTAAAACTTCTAAGTATGATTTTATATTTATGTGCAAACTCTAAAAGAAAGCATCATGATTACAAGCTTTTAAAGCTTGTTTTTCAACAGTCACATGGTTTATGAATATGGGAATTTGAATAAGAAATTTTCTCACCACCAAAAATACCCTAAGTTTAATATACCTACAATTCAGTCAAGACAGCATCAACACTGTGGCTGATAAGAATCACTATTTGAACCTTTTCAGACTTCACCTCATTGAGCAAATTACTTGAACTTATCCACCTGGGTATCAAACTGGGTAATGGCTCTTTTGATTCACGATTGGAGAAAGTCTACACGAAGTACAATATTAATTATTTTAAATTGTAACCAGGGAGTTAATCAATTGCAGTGAATAAGCCATAACAACAAAGAATGTAGTTTTGTTTTTTTTTAAAGGATGTTTGGAAAATTCCATTATCTGGGTAATATTCAATTTGAAAGAAACATATGAGAATGATATTGGCCTAACATAACCAAATTGTTGTCATAAAATATTATTATCTATAGGTAATGCATGGTGCCTGATTTGATTTCTATGGCTGTTGTAACATATAACTACAAGCTTGTTGGCTTAAAACAACAGAAACTTATTCTGTCATACTTTGGGAAGCTAGAAGTCTGAAATCAGTATCACTGGGCCAAAATCAGGTTGTCAACCTGGGCACACTCCCTGCGGAGGCTCTAGGGGAGAATCTACCCCTTGGCTCTTCCAGTGTCTGATGACTAACAGAATTACTTTGTTTATGGCACATTACTCCAGTCTTCAAGGCCAGCATCCTTAACTTTCTCAGAGCTGCATCTTCACATCTCCTTCTCCTCTCTGTGTAGTCCAATCTCCCTCTGCCTCCCTCTTATAAAGATACATGTGATTGCATTTAGGGCCCACCATAGTTATCAAGCATAATATCTCCATCTCAGTATTCTTAAGTTAATCATATCTGAAAAGCCTTGGCCATATACGGTAACATTTACAGGTTCCAGGTATCAGGATCTGGTATTGTGGGGACCATTATTCAGTCTACCACAGTGCTCTAATGGAATCCATTTTACTTAAGAGTCTACGCTTGGAAAAAAAAATTTTTTTCCAATTATTACCTCCAAATTTTGTTGTTGGAAGAAGGAGATATAAGGAACTATGCTGGTAAATCAATTAAAAATGAAGCCTATGAGTATGTCACTAACTTCTATGAAAATGAAGTCTCTGCACTAGTCATCAGCATAACTGGTGAGAAGACCTTATTATCTCTAGAACTGAAGCTTAATATGTGAACCCTTAAAATAAATTTTAGGTATAATTTATTTCATTTTTCTTCAAAGTTATACAAGACACAGTTGTTGGTAATTTTATTTTAATCATAGATTATGAAGACTCAGAATAACCTATTTGGGGATTTAAGGGCCAAATATGGAAATGGAGACTCACTCTTTTGAGAACTTTTCATATGGAGCAGGAGATGCAGATTACACAGTAATAACAAAGCTACCTTGTGTTTTCCAGGTCTTTTAATTAACATAGTAACATAAGGTTTTTAATAACCATGCCTGTCATAAATCGTATACATACAGAACCACAGACAATACAAATACCTTATTCAGCAGACATGGTCTACTCTTTCTGTCCTCAATTTTAAAAAAACTCCCTTTCACTGACTTTTAAATAACTGACTAATTAATATTCACTAATAATTATAACTGTAATTAGCCAAAAGCTTGATCTTCTGTTAAGAAATTAGACATGTTCACAATAGGTAAAACCCTGTGAAGAATTTTTACTTCTCATTTAAGGCCACAATGAAATTTTCTTAGAACATTATCATTATTTAAATATGCATAATTTCTTTTTTTAACATCTTTATTGGAGTATAATTGCTTTACAATGGTGTGTTAGTTTCTGCTGTATAACAAAGTGAATCAGCTTTAAGTATACATATATCCTCATATCCCCTCTCCCTTGCATCTCCTTCCCACCCTATCCCACCTCTCTAGATGGTCACAAAGCACAAATGATGAAAACTCTGAAAAAGAAATTAAGGAAACACTCCCATTTACCATTACAACCAAAAGAATAAAATACCTAGGAATAAACCTACCTATGGAGACAAGAGACCTGTATGCAGAAAGCTATAAGACACTAATGAAAGAAATTAAAGACGATACAAACAGATGGAGAGACATACCATGTTCTTGGATTGGAAGAATCAACATTGTGAAAATGACTGTACTGCCCAAAGCAATCTACAGATTCAGTGCAATCCCTATCAAACTTCCAATGGCATTTTTCACAGAACAAGAACAAAAAATTTCACAATTTATATGGAAACACAAAAGACCCTGAAGAACCAAAGCAATTTTGAGAAAGCAAAACAGAACTGGAGGAATCAGGCTCCCTGACTTCAGGCTATACTACAAAGCTACAGTAATCAAGACAGTATGGTGCTTGCAGAAAACAAGAAATATAGATTAATGGAACAGGATAGAAAGCTCAGAGATAAACCCATGCACATATGGTCACCTTATCTTTGATAATGGAGGAAAGAATATACAATGGAGAAAAGATAGCCTCTTCAATAAGTGGTGCTGGACAGCTACTGTAAAAGAATGAAATTAGAGCACTCCCTAACACCATACACAAAAATAAACTCAAAATGGATAAAGACCTAAATGTAAGGCTATACAATTCTTAGAGGAAAACATAGGCAGAACACTCTATAACATAAATCACAGCAAGATTGTTTTTGACCCACCTCCTGGGGAAAGGGAAATAAAAACAAAAATAAACAAATGGGACCTAATGAAACTTAAAAGCTTTTGCACAGCAAAGGAAACCATAAACAAGACGAAAAGACAACACTCAGAATGGGAGAAAATATTTGCAAACGAAGGAACAGACAAAAGATTAATCTCCAAAATATAGAAGCAGCTCATGCAGCTCAATATCAAAACAACAAACAACCTAATCCAAAAATGGGCAGAAGACCTAAATAGACATTTCTCCAAAGAAGATACACAAATTGCTAACAAACACATGAAAGGATGCTCAACATAACTAATCATTAGAGAAATGCAAATGAAAACCACAATGAAGTATCACCTCACACCAATCAGAATGGCCATCATCAAAAAATCTACAAACGATGAATGCTGGAGAGGATATTAAGAACAGGGAACCCTCTTGCACTGTTGGTGGGAATGTAAATTGATACAGCCACTACGGAGAACAGTATGGAGGTTCCTTATAATAACAGAACTACCATATGACCCAGCAATCCCACTACTGGGGATACCCTGAGAAAACCATAATTCAAAAAGAGTCATGTACCACAATGTTCATTGCAGCGCTATTTACAATAGCCAGGACATGGAAGCAACCTAAATGTCTAGCAACAGATGAATGGATAAAGTTGATGTGGCACATATATACAATGGAATATTACTCAGCCATAAAAATAAGTGAAGTTTAGTTATTTGTAGTGAGGTGGATGGACCTAGGGTCTGTCATACAGAGTGAAGTAAGAAAGAGTAAAACGAATACCATCTGCTAACACATATATATGGAATCTAAAAAAAAAAGGGTTCTAAAAAACCTAGGGGCAGGGCAGGAATAAAGATGCAGACATAGAGAATGGACTTGAGGGCACGGAGATGGGGAATGGTAGGCTGGGACAAAGTGAGAGAGTGGCATGGACATATATACAGTACCAAATATAAAATAGAAAGCTAGTGGGAAGCAGTCGCATAGCACAGGGAGATCAGCTTTGTGCTTTGTGACCACCTAGAGAGGTGGGATAGGGTGGGAAGGAGATGGAAGGGAGAGGGTGGGAAGGAGATGCAAGGGGGAGGCTATTACAATAGCCAGGACATGAAAGCAAGCTAAGTGTCCATCAACAAATGAATGGATAAAGAAGATGTGACACATATATACAATGGAATAGTACTCAACCATAAAAAGGAACAAACTTGAGGGCTTCCCTGGTGGCGCAGTGGTTGAGAGTCCGCCTGCCACCTGCTGCCTGCCGATGCAGGGGACATGGGTTCGTGCCCCGGTCCGGGAAGATCCCACATGCCGCGGAGCGGCTGGGCCCCGTGAGCCACGGCCGCTGAGCCTGCGTGTCTGGAGCCTGTGCTCCGCAGCGGGAGAGGCCACAACAGTGAGAGGCCCACGTACCGCAAAAAAAAAAAAAAAAAAAAAAAAAAGGAACAAACTTGAGTTATTTGTAGTGAGGTTGATGGACCTATAGCCTGTCATACAGAGGGAAGTAAGTCAGAAAGAGAAAAACAAATAGCGTATGCTAACACATATATATGGAATTTTAAAAAAATGGTTCCGAAGAATCTAGGGGCAGGACAGGAATAAAGATGCAGATGTAGAGAATGGACTTGAGGACACAGGGAGGTGGAAGGGTAAGCTGGGACGAAGTGAGAGAGTGGCATGGACATATGTACACTACCAAATATAAAATAGATAGCTTGTGGGAAGCAGCTGCACAGCACAGGGAGATCAGCTCGGTGCTTTGTGACCACCCAGAGGGGTTGGATAGGGAGGTTGGGATGGAGACCCAAGAGGGAGGAGATATGGAGATATATGTATATGTATATCTGATTCATTTTGTTATAAAGCAGAAACTAACACACCATTGTAAAGCAATTATACTCCAATAAAGATGTTAAAAAAAAAGCATATTGCTAAGTTGAAGAAGGCAGTCTAAAAAGATTCCATACTGTATGATTCAAACTATATGACAAAAGGTAAAACTATAGATACAATAAAAAGATCAGTGGTTTCCTTGTATTTAGTGAGGTAGGGGATGAATATGTAAACACGGGGTATATTTAAGGCAGAGAAACTATTCTGTTATCATAGTGTAACAGTGGACGTGATAGTGTGCATTCCTGTTGATTCACATCCTATAAAACTGTACAACACAAAGAGTGAAACTTAATGTAAACTATGGACTCTAGTTAATAATAATGCATCCGTGCATTATTCACTAATGGTAACAAATATACCCCAGTAATACAAGATGTATCTAATCGGGGAAACTGGGGTGTCAGTGGAGCAAGTATATGGAAATCTCAGTACTTTCTGCTCAATTTTTCTGCAAACCTAAAACTACTCTAAAGCCTAAAATCTATCAATTAGAAAGAAGAGCACTGAGCTGTCACTTAAATCTGTTACCTGTATTCCATCCATGCTGGCATTCTCTTCATCCAGACACACTTTATAGCTCACCTATCTTGCTGTCATAGCCCTCTCTAGTTAACTTGCCTTTAGTTCATTCAACTCAGATCGATCCTCCACACTGCTTCCAACATATTTGGCTCTACATTGAAAAATGTATTATGGTACCTCACCGTTTCAAATCATTTAGGTCCTCCCCGCTGGCTATTTAACCCACATTGTCTTTCATCATCTGGCAATAGTGAACTAATTACAATTTTGTGAATGTACGAAATTGTATGACATTTTTGTTGTGCTACTTTATTTGCTTGGGGCACCCCTGATTCAACTACCACCCGTACCTAGCACGCCAACCACCAACTTATTTTTCTGAAACATTAACTTTTCTCCTCGTGTCTGTGCTCTTTTCTGATTACTAATGTTAGAAAATTTGATGTTAAGTTAGGCTATCTTGGCTATTCTCACAACTCTTTAGGAGTACAGGCGATTCTTTACTATTTCACAGTAATCTTATTCTCACTTCAGGGTGCTGGTATAACAAACAGACGATAAAATACATAACGAGCCTCATGTTTTCATTTAAAACAGGTAGGTAAACTAAATAGAATGATGTCAAGTTATTTGCAATGATCCAAGTATTCTCTCAGTAATTATACCTAATGCATGATTTATTCCAGGGCTATTGTGATTAAAAATATTTTTTTCCTTTATTGATGCTCTCTTACTAATTATACTCCAACATGATTTACTTCATGCTTATGAATAGATGATAACTATTAGTTGGACATTTTTTCTCCTACGCTAATGACACAACTGTGCAGGAAAGCATTTATATATTAAATAGGTCTACAGTTTAAATGTAACAGCAAATCATGAGCTATTTTTCTCTCTCTCTTCTCTCCCTCCAGGATTTTCAAGCAATATCTCTCCATTGGAGTCTTCCTTTCTGGCTTACGTTTTACGGAAGTTATTCTTTCTAACAACTGCCTGTTTACCAACCACTTTATTGTAGGCACATATCTTGACTTTCAGCCATTTCTTTCTTTTTTTCCTC
The DNA here is from genome assembly GCF_011762595.2 of Tursiops truncatus. NCBI lineage: Eukaryota > Metazoa > Chordata > Mammalia > Artiodactyla > Delphinidae > Tursiops > Tursiops truncatus. The sequence goes on from NC_047042.1 coordinate 52,850,882, forward strand.
ATGCACTTCTTACTTAACCCCTCACAATTTGTCTTCTGCCTGCCCTTCTACAGAAATAGTTCCCTAAAAGGTCCCTACTGTCTTAGATCTTGCCACATCTAATAGAATCATCCTCATTCAACTTCTGTGGCCTTTCTGCTGCATTGTTCCTGCATTTCCAAATAAGTCTGATCATTCTTCCAGAGGTGACCTGTAAGATTACTTCAAGAGAGTGAAATCATTCTAGAAATAGGGAAAAGTTTTTAAAAGTGAGGTCCTCTTGAGCCAAGGTCTGGAAACTATTCTATAATATAAAAAGTATTTGATACTTCTTTCTTGAAATGTTTTACTTCCTTATTGTGTGTGGAGATGGCCTGCCATCTTTCTCTTACCTCATGCCTCATCTTTCTTTAGAAACCATTGACACCATGACAGGTTTGGTTCCTCCCTCCCTAACTGAGAATCCCCTGAAGGATCAGCATTCAAGTCTATGCTTTTCTCTCAATAAATTTTGTCTGATCTACCCCTCCCAGCTCTCTGTAGATGGGAAGAGAAGAAAATAAAACAACTAATTAATTTCATTTTATCATAACTAATGCCCACTAATATGTGAAAGGGAGGAAATGGTTAAGTTCTTTTAATCTCAAATTGTTTATGCCTATGTTTCCTCTTTTTCGTATAGCAAAATTATATTCTATTATTAATTATTTATATTGTTCAGATGTTTCATGATTGCCTTTTCTTTCCTCTGATGACTCTTTGACTTCCTGGCTCTGACAGTCCTAGGAGACTGAGATATTTCCTTCTCTAGCACCAGACATGTGACCCACACCACAACTTTGTGATGCTTAGCTCTTCACCCAAATCAGGCAGCTTCCTGGGGAGCACCCACTCTTGCTGTCATCTCAATTTGCCACCCTACACAGAGCCCACAGGAAATTTACAGACTACCTCCCATGCCGCTTAGTAATTGTTGAGAACTTTTATAAGTTGTTGCTGGCCCTCTCCACTTGTCCCTTCTGTGTAGATCAAGTCTGAGATGTAGGACACAACTCTGCCATGCTCTCACACTTCCAAGGAACCTGAATCCAACCACCCAGATTCCTGGGCGGAGGGAACAGAGTGCATGACCACACCGAATCTTTCTTCTTCCCCCAAATTATCCACCTCCATCCCCCAACTCTCTCCAGCCAACAGGGTCAAATATCTTGCCTGACAGCAAGAAAAATTCTGGGTTTATCTATTCACAGGCATCCCTTAATCAATTTATAACTCCTACCGTTAAAACTTAGAATCTTAAACATGTAAAACTTTGGTCTCAGCTATAGATATGTCTAAGGCACCAGGAGTCCTTTCACAGAGCTGCTAACAAGAGTGTCAGTGGCTGAAACAGGAAGTCTGGAAAAAGCTCATCAACTTGTACTTCACATACTACTCCATCATAGATACCTCATAATATGCAAAATATTCCAAATGTATTTAGTGGCAGTGATTAATATAAATTTTCTTGTATAAGAATCACTGAATTTATAGTTGATCAGTACATTCTCAAGTCAACACACATTAAGAGAATAACCCTCATCATGCATGATGTTAAAAAGTGAATCTCAATATCAAAAGAATTAAAAATTACTACACTAGTGAAATGTATAAACTTATGACATTAATTATAAATAAAAGTGGTTTACTTATTAACTAATATTTAAAACTAGTAGGTTAATTTCCATTTGGACTGCATTCTTGAAAAGCTCACCCATTTTCTTCCTTTTCCTTTTCTTTTAATAACTCTGTCTTGGGGCTTCCCCGGTGGCGCAGTGGTTAAGCATCCGCCTGCCAATGCAGGGGACACGGGTTCAAGCCCTGGTCCGGGAAGATCCCACATGCCACGAAGCAACTAAGCCCGTGCGCCGCAACTACTGAGCCTGCGCTCTAGAGCCTGCGAGCCACAACTACTGAAGCCTGCACGCCTAGAGCCCATGCTCCACAACAAGAGAAGCCACTGCAATGAGAACCCCTCACACCACAACAAAGAGTAGGCCCCAGTCACCGCAACTAGAGAAAGCCCGCGTGCAGCAGTGAAGACCCAATGCAGCCAAAAATAATAAATAAATAAAATAAATAAATTAAAAAATAATAATAACTCTGTCTTTAACAACTATAGCTCCATCTCCATACATGTTCTTTTATCTGAGTTTCAGAACTATATTTACAACTCCTGTTGAACATTTCCAGTAGGAGTCATAGTCATCAAATCCCTCAGCTCCAAACCAAAGTTATCACCTCCAAAATCAAAATCCTGGTGTCCCCAGTATATTCAACCATATCACCTGCTTCCTGCTTGAAAACCTGATCCATCTTTTCTTCCTCCTACTCTAGTCTTTCCTCTATGTTCAATTGGTCCTGTTTTCGTCGTATAAATTTTTCCTACCACATCTCAGTTCAGCCTTTTTTTTTAAACCTCATGCCAGTATTGCTACAGTAACCTTCTACCTGGTCTTCCCACCTTCCAGCCCATCTTGCTAGAAGTAATGGACTTTTTACTCCTTTTATGAGTTAAACTGCTTTATAATCTAAAAAGTGCAAAATAATTAAGATACTTGACTATTATAAATAGATCTAATTTTATATTTTAAAGGGAGGGTAGCTATTTATGTTCACCTTTAAAAAATACTAAGTTTATCGAATGGAGAGTATTGTGAAGAGAGTTTTAGAAGTATAGCAATATTGTCATAAATGAAATATATCCGATTAATAATGCAAAATATTCACTTCTGACCTGTTTGAATGCCAACCCTGCCAAATTGGCGATCTGCACACCATGCAAATAGCTCAAAGCTAAGCTTGCCGCCTGGAGGAGTTGTTATTGAGTTTTATTGTAGTGACTGTGAGAAAATTAGATGCTTTCGAATCAGTTTGTGTGCACTAAAACTGCCACATTAAAGGATTTCATTCTGAAATTGCATTGCTTTTTGTGTTCCATTAATGAATTCTGGTTTCAAGAAAAATGATTAAAATAGAAAGAATGTGTTAATTTATTTCTGGCAGTAGTTTGATATGAATCACATCTGAAAGTTTCTGATGAAACACAGGTAAAATATGTATCTAATATCAATATAAACCTGATATATATAAACCATACGTACCTGATATAAACCTGACATATATAAACCAACCTGATATATATAAACCATATGTACGGTACATAACCTTGGAACTACCTTGATAATATGGTTTCTTGTTGTCATTTTCCTGAGGGAAAATGTGTTGGTAAAATACATGTGCTTGAAACACTGGTTTAATTAATCTGAGGTGATTTAAATGCATACTTTTAGCCTCCACCTGGATTCCAGGTTTCAAAATTTACCCCTTCTTTCCAATGAGCTATATGACCTAACACTCAAAGGTTGAAGCCTCTTCCAGATAAAAGAAAAAAAAGATGCTTTTGTGCACCTGTCTGGGGATCTGCAGTTAGTTCAGTTCAGATATCCTGCCACCCAGTTACTGTACCCAAGCTGCTTCTGCTTTGCATCTCTGAGTCTGACCCTTGTCTTTATAACTTGTCTAACACTTCTAAAACTAGAGGTCTGCCTTATTCTTGTCAGTTTCCCTGGGTGAGATGATGTCTTACTTCAAAATCCCAGTACAAACCCTACTGAGCTTTTTGCCCATGCAGAGATCTCTCAACGAGAAAATCATGGACGTGATTCAGGCCTGAACTTGTGCTCACCACGCCCATCCACCAACCCCACCACAGCACTTCCATTATAATGGCTTGATACCCATGATGCTCATTGTCTGCCTAAACCTCCAGCTCCGCTTGTTTGTCACATCTGAATACCATTTTCCTTTCACTGAACTGTACCGTTTCCCAGCCACTATGACTGGGTCTATTTCCTAGTGACTGCTACTTCCCAGTGAGCAGGTAGATTTCAAAACATGTCTCCACACATATGAGACACGTGTGCCATGTAATTTAACATTTTGGGGAAAATATGATGCTTTGCATTCTCTTCTCTCTTTTACCATTTTTTTGCAGAGCAATCTTTAGATCATCATTTCAAAGAAAGGATGTCAAGCTATGATACAGCAGAAGAGCAGGCTCTTCACAGGTCTTAGCTCTATGATCTCACCTTCTGGGGGTGTCCTCAAGGATTTCCAAGATGAAGTTCTCATCACAGTATCTAGCCACAGTCTATTGCTTTGTTCTTAGTATACTTCTGAACAAAGTACTCAGTTTAGAAAAAAAGTTTGATAAAACACAAGGTGTTTATTAATGACTATCTCAGCCACTGTATTTCCTCACATATTCCTTAATGTGTGGATAGAATCAAGGCATCTCACTTAAGAGAGTGTCTCAACTACATTCAGGTTTTACTATAAGGAAAAGTTGATCAAGCTATTTATGGTTAAAACTTTTGGAGGGATTGGTTTATCAATGCTCATTATGACCAGGGGTAAAAATACAAAGTTTTGGTGGACTTTGGACAGGTATCTGAGCAAGTAAACAATTATTTATTGAAGTGATTCATCCTGGCAGTTTACAGTCTAGAGTCATGGGTTTTTCTCCTTTATCCCATTTTGTACCCAAAGGTGGAAAGGTAAGAGTTTTGGGAGAGTAGGAAGCATATGTCACATAGGAAGAGAATGCAGTTCAAAGTTAAGACAATTGGAATTTTGAACGTGAAGCCATTTAATAGCTATGTAACATTATGACATTATTTAACTACTCTGTACCTCAGCTTCTTCATTAGTAAAAGTTACTACAAGCTTTTTGCTTGGCACAGAATTTGTAAGGATAACACGGTGATTAAGAACATGGATTCTGAAGGCAAACCAGGGCTTGAAACTAGGCTCCCTTTCTTACTGTGCATGACCTCAAACAAGTTTTTTAACTTCTCAGCTCCCCCTGCCCCCCAGCCCGGCTTTAAAATTGAAATATAAATTATTCCCTGTTCCTACCTTAAAGGATTTTTGTAAAGGATTAAACTTGATAATATATGTAAAATGGAAAGTGTTTGGGTCAGTGCCCAAGCTAGAACACGATCAGCATTAAATTATTACATTATTATAGAACTTCTGAATGTGTTTTTAAAATGCTAAGTATATGGCAGCTCCATGATATGATGAAGTAGGCACAATCTTATCAAAGTAGATAATTTTACTGGAATGTTTTATAAACAGTTTATACAAAAAGGGGGCAGTGCATTTGTAGTAAAACAAAATTTCCTACAAGAAGCTTCATCATAAAATAAATCAGAGTTTGCATCTTCGTGGGACTTCCAACTCAATAAAGTCCTTTACGAATTTAAGTAAATGAGAATATTTCTACAGTGATATAATCAAGGTTCTGTACTGTAATTTTTTCACTGTTGTGATAGGCATCCTATCACTTTCAAAATATAAATCATTATTGTGTTTCTATTAATTTCGTTAGGTTTTATTTGAGCTGAAAGCTTTTGTGATTTTCTATAATAACTTTCAAACCATATACTGACTGGACGGCTGATTCATTATTCTAATTAACAGATAGTCTCCAGCTTGGTTCTTTGCTCGTAAATTATTTAATATTTGTCTTCATTTAAGTTGATTGGGTGCCTGTTGGCACTCACACTCAAACCTCTTCTCCTTGAATCAGGTTTCATTGCACTTCATTATTTTCTCTGGTTCCAATTCTAGCTTCATTTGCAGACTCAGACATTTTGTTTCATTGCCTTCATCCACGTCATTAATGTATATTACAAGCATCCACGCTACTAAAATTGATCTGTGGCCCAAGTACAAGAAAATTCAGCCTTCAAGTGAAATGAGCCAGCAAGAAAGTCACCAAAACAGAGTGTGTGCTTTGATCTGAAGCAGTCGCAACAGCCCTCCAAGTGCTTAAAAGGCAAGTGAGGAGGACTGAAGGAGGCGAGGGAAGAGAAGGTCCATCCGGAAATGCAGTTGCACGTTTCTCATTAATTTTGCATGGGGATTCAGCATGAACCTGAACCTGAATACAGGATTTAGCCTGAAGCAATCTGTGAGGCTTTGAGAAAGGTGGTCTTTGCAACCAGAATGACTTTCATGATAAGCAAAGATTAAAGATCAACAATGCTAGGGATGAAACGTAAGGTGGGAATAATTCAACATTGCACTGTGAGGATGATCTGAGGATCTGAGAATAGCGTCTGCTGGGAAGGTCCAGAGCAGACTAAAATACCCAGAGTTATGGCATAATTTCAACTTGATTTCCTTTTATACAGATGTGGTGCCCTATATAAAGGATCTGTTTGTCAGCCATCTAGATTAAAATTAACTAATCAACTTAGAAAAAGTACACATATAATAAAAATTACTTTGAAGAGGAGTGCAATAGGAAACCTGCATTCAAAAATATAAATGGAACAGATCATTTCATTTTTAAGGGATACAGAAAAAAATTAAGGCATCTTTCTGAAATTCCTTACTTATCTTTCAAACTAGATTATCTTAAAATCAGGAACTGGGGGAAAAAAAAAACAAAAAACCACCCACCCAAGCAACAATTTGGGTAGTAATAACAGCAAACATATGACTTCTCATACTACAATGCATAGGTCACCTTGGGTCAAAAAGGACCACAAAAGATAACCAAAGAAGGCTCTAGGCAAGGCCAACCAAAAGGAGCATTTGAGAACTACTGGTCGACACCTGCCTCAGGATCAATTCCCCCAAGAAGTGCCCTTTCAATCTTTGGACAACTGTCACCTCCATGGTTCCTTTCCGCCTATCAAACTTGTCTCATCCTTGCCTATATCACCAGAAATTAATACATTTCTTATTTGTTGGAATACTGACTTTTCAAACTGGGTTCTGTGTGGATGAATTTTTAATGAGTCCTACAGGAAGTTCTAGGATAGCTGCAGAAGTTTAACCAAAAATACTTCTATATAAATTTTTAAAGAGTTTAAAAACTTGAAACAAATGTAAATGCCTTGTGTATCAGATTTTAACATGTTGGAAATCTCATTTGCTAACTTTTGTAGTTACCTGATAATTCACTTTTGTACAAATCTTGTAACAGTTTTCTTGCTTTCCCATAGCATATAGTTAAATTTTGTAAATTTATCACTGATTAGGAAGAATGATGATTTACACTGATCTTTGTTTTATTTCATACTTGTGCATGTCTCTGTAATCAATGGTCTAACATCAGGCAAGACTCAGATATGCCTTTCAACACATGCTCTCATTTTGGCACAATTGTCTCTTGTACAATTATGTGTAACAGAACATACTGTACTGTGACACAATAGCATATTATAAGAATTTTCATGTTTAATTTTTTTGGAAAACTTATGTTTTAGCTTTTATATTTATGAAAAAATACAGTCTGTGATAGATATTTCTACAGACTTAACTTTGAAACAAATAATATTTGCTGCTGCTCCCCTTTAAAGCTTCTCAGTCAGATTAAATTGAATCATATCCTGAGACTACAAGGCAAACTATCTTTTTAGGTCTATTGTCATGTGCACTGACTTTTTAATGTGAATATTAACATCATCAATTCTTATATAAGCAAAATAAAGACTTCAGCTCATACTGAAATTGATATAAAAGTGCAATCACCATTTATGTTTTAGAAAAAAGAGACAGACTCAAAATGTATAAACAAGGTTTTGCTATTAATAAGAACTACATTGTAGGAATGGAGGAAAGTGCCCATAGTCAGAGTCTGAAAAGGACCGCACTTCAGGTACAAATGCATCAAAATTCCAGGTTTTTTGCTTGTTTTAAAAATATACCCACATTATCGTCCAAGAATTATTTTATGAACAGCAGAACCGAGGTGGAGGTGTTCTCTTGGGACACTAACATAGGCAAAAGAAAACCCTGCAATACTTAGAAAGGATGAAAAGTGTGGACCTTATCATTTAGGAAACTTGAAAGAGGCAATTGGAAAGAGGTATTCGTATATTTTTTTTATTGAAATAGAGTTAATTTACAATGTTGTGTTAAAGTGTACAGTAAAGTGATTCAGCTCATATATATATATATATATATACTTCTTCAGATTCTTTCCCATTATAGGTTATTACAAGATATTGAAGTACAACATTTTAAATGAGGTCAGACATATATTTGGGGTTTTTTCCCAGCTTTATTGAGATATAATTGACACATAATGTTGTATAAGTTGAAGGTGTACAACATGATTTTATTCACATATACATTGTGAACTGGTTACTATATAAAATTAGTTAACACATCCATCACTTCACATAATTGCATTTTTATGAGTGGGTGGTGAGAACATTCAAGATCTATCCTCGTAGCAACTTTCAAGTGTGTAATAGAATATTGGTAACTATTGTCACCATACTTAGTATTAGATCACCAGAACTTACCCATCTTATTCATCTGGAAGTTTGTACCCTTTGAAAAACATCTCCCCGTTTTCCCCACCCTCCAGCCCCTGGCAGCCACCATTCTTCTACTCTATGTTTCTGTGAGTTTGGAATTTTTTGGATTCTACATATAAGTGAGATCATGCATTGTTTGTCTTTCTCTAACTTATTTCACCACAATGTCCTCAAGGTTCATCTGTGTTGTTGTAAATGACAGGATTTCCTTCCTTTTTTATAGTTGAATAACAGTCCATTGTGCTTATGTCTGTCTCTTTCTCTCTCTATATATATATGTATATACTTGTGTGTGTGTATATATATACACACACACACATATGTTTATACCACATTTTCTTTATCCATTCATCTGTTGATGGACACTTTAGTTATTTCCATGTCTTGGCTATTATAAATAGTGTTGCAATGAACATGGGAGTACAGCTATCTCTTCAAGATAGTGATTTAATTTCCTTCAGATACATACCCAGTAGTAAGATAGCTGGATCATATGGTAGCTCTATTTTTAATATTTTTAAGGAGCCTCCATACTGTTCTCCATAGTGACTGCGCCAATTTATCAATATATTCCCACCAACAGTGTACAAAGGTTTGCAGGGAATCACGGTCTTCCTGGGTTGGAGCTGTCTATAAGGGTCCTTGGGCAGTGGAGTCTGCACCTGGAGGGCTTGTTACCAGGGGCTCAGGTCCTGTTGGCTTCCTGGGTAGATGGGACTGCCTCCAGTGTTGTATTCAGTGGGTAGGATGGCACTGGTACAAGTATCGACATCAAGGTCCACTGCTGGAGCCTGCGACAGAGGGCCTATTACCAGATGTGCAGGGTGTGGCTCCTGCTAGGTCCATGAGAAGGCTGCTGCCTGGTCCCTGGATGGGTCCCTGGGTGGGCAGGACTGGCCCAGGGCAGTGGATGAGAGAGTCTGGAGCCAAATATAGGGCCCTTTCACCATCTCTGGGGGGTGCATATGGTAGAATCTCCTGTGGGCCCCTTGACCCTCAGGACTGCTGGCCAACTGGCAGACTATGGCTATAAGGAACCTGCTCCTGTGTACAGGGCCCTTTCAGCATCTTCAGAAGTGCAAACAGGAGTGTCTCCTACTGGGTCCCTGTGCCAACAGGGCTCTGCAGACTATGGCTGGGATTAGCTGGAGCTCAGTTACACGGACTTTTAAGAATCTACATTCTGACCAAGCTTGTCAAGCTCATCTTCAGGGGCTCACAGACAACTTCATGGTGCACAGCTGGACCGAGGTCTGTATGTCTATTACCCATGTAGTCCTCCTGGGTTCCTTGGCTTATGATGCTGCTGACAGATCCAAAGCCAGACGAAGCTTTAGCTGAATTCTCAAGAGTGCCAAACTGTTTCTATTTCTGTATCCACCATGGTTGGTGCGTGAGCCTAGGTAGAGCCTGCCTTCTCAACATGGTACTCTTTGATCTGGAACTGCATTATGGTTTCACAGTCTCCTACCTGCGTCCCAAAGCTCCCACAAAGGCACTGTGATGGATGCCAAATTATTGTTGTTGAAGGGGAACCCTTGTGAGGAACATTGGTTCGGCCATTTTGCCAACATTACCATATACATTTTTGAAAAGAAGTAAAATAAACATCTGAAAACAGTGGAAGTCACAGTCTTGCTTTGGAAGAAAAGAAGGGCGTATGGGAATTGACAATTTGTATAGGCATCATGATGTTGGTTTAACAGAGTAAAATCTTTGTTAGTTGAGATTTTCAGAACTTTTATGTATGTGATCTAAAGGCCCTAGAATGATACCTGCATTTCAATAGCTGTCAATAAATATTAGCCTTGTTTTCTTTTTCCTTTTTCTGCTCTTCCAAATGCTTGACAGAACCACAGAGTGCCTGACCAAAATATACCAGTATATTTATGGAATCAATGAGTAAACAGTAAGTCCCTTACCCTGGTGGGCTTCTGAGCCCTGTGAACTGGAGTTAGCTGCCAACCAATAATGAAAAGAGCTGACCCTCAAAAATTTGAGTGGTTTTTCAAAAAGTTAACTCAGTTCCAGACAAATGAGGTCATTTTGGTTGAGAGCCCAGGTCTTGAGATAAAAGGTATTTCAATACCTGAACTACTAAAAGACCAACCTTGGACAGTGTGGCTCTTTCTACACCCACTGGTGAGCAAGCTCACCAGGAGACCAAAACAACTGAGTGGCACCTTCAGACACGTGCTACGCCTATGCATACAAGTGTATAGGTTAAATTCTCTATCTCCCAAGCAAGAACATGTTCTTGACCAATGATAGAGTCAAATTAACAAATACCAGTCCCTAAGAGAGCCTTAAAAACAGGGCAGGGCTTCCCTGGTGGTGCAGTGGTTGAGAGTCCGCCTGCCGATGCAGGGGACACGGGTTCGTGCCCCGGTCCGGGAAGATCCCACATGCCGCGGAGCGGCTGGGCCCGTGAGCCATGGCCGCTGAGCCTGTGCTCCGCAACGGAAGAGGCCACAACAGTGAGAGGCCCGGGTACCGCAGAAAAACAAAACAAAACAAAACAAAACAGGGCAATGTGAATATACACAGGGAATTTTTAGGGCAGTCACAACAAGTAGGGGTCAATACATGAAGCTATATATTTGTCAATACTCATAGACCCCTTTAAAGCACAATAAGTAAACTTTAATGTATAAAATTTAAACAAATCATTTAGAAGTATGAGGGATTCCTAGAATGGAATGCAGAATGTGACAAAAGAATCTCACTATTTTACAAATTATGAAATGATCTCACTTAAAGAGTAGGGAGAAAGTGTGCTGGCCTAACTAACTTTGGAAACGAGAGGAGTCCTCAAGACTAAAGGCAAAAGGAACTGTACATAGCACTGTACTCTAGTTGAAGAATTTATTCCCCACAGAGGTACAGATAACATTTCTGAAACCACTTTTCATGTATACTAGAAGTGGAAAGTTCAGTAAATGAACTTAGTGAGTTAGTTTTCTCACAGTCGGAGTGGGAGATCACAGACAAGTGAAAGGAGAAAGCTAGAAAAAATCCATGTGGTAATGGCTTAAAGTTGGAGAGAACAGAATGAACTCTTTTTCAGTCTCATATAGATACCTACAATTACATACAGAAAGACTTATAGATCTATGGGTATGCATGGGTTAGTATACACATATAATTTCCTTGCTGTTTCAGCCGAAAGGGCCTAGAAGCAATGACACATCAGTAGCAGTGAGTATATCTAACACTCATATCTTGGTTTCCAATATCATTCTCCAATAAAAGGGACCAGGAATCCTTGGAAATATGCAAGATGAGCTGATACATCTTAAGGTGCAAGCAAGTAAGGAAGTTCAAAAAAATAATAAAAATAGTGACAGTGATGGAACTATGTAAAAGGACCAAAAGGCCAACTGAAAGTGCTCCCAATGGCCAAAGCTGGAACAACTTGAGCAAAAAAATAACTAAAGTAAATATAGGAATATAACTCAAAGTATAAAATAAATATTGTAAGTCCATATACATGCGAACAAATAGGGAGAATAGAAATTTTCTCTGTCCCTAAGAATTCCACATACTCTAAGTAGAGACTGCCCACCCAAGCAAGTAGAGCAGAAGACTCTGAACAGGCACATGTTGATGAGGAAAAGGAAAGAAAAAAATGCCTGGAACTCACAGTTTCACTCATTTACTAAAACCCTAGGTGGGAAGTCCTGTGCAGTGTGCCACAGGAAGACACAGAATCCTGGTAGATGGTTTCAATGAAAAGGAGAATGGGACACAGACAGGAAGTCAAGACAAAAGCCAGCCCATTACTACTATGTATTATTGCTCTTGGCAAAATATATTCAAAATTCCCAGCAATCAAATGCTTATTTATTCTCTTTTGATTATTACCAAGACTGTACCATGTTTTCTTCTTCTTCTTTTTTTTTTTGTACATACTTTTAGTTTGACTGAGGCGACTTATCTGTGCTCTCTTTTTAGTTAGACGTATTCACTCAAAGCTGTGAGAATACCCCAAAAAACTGAGGCAAATCTGGTGGAAGAGTGTTGTAAAAGAATAAACCATTTGCCCTGCAGTAAATGTGACACCTGTTACTACCCAGTTATTTCTGTTACTGTTTTAGCTAGGTTTTACCGTGTTTGAAAGAAAATTGTTTGTCACTCTTTAAAATGATGTGTGATTTACATCTAATTTACATCTAAGTTAGCTAATTTGAAAGACTAACTACTATTTTTTTTTTCCTAACTGGCATTACCTAAGGTGATTGGCATCCCAAAACCCATGAAATTTTAGCCTTGCTCCAAATTGTTAAAGCCAATCTTTTATATAATCTAATTATAAAACTATCATTAAATTTTTTGATAAAAATGAAGAATTCATAAGAAGATAAAATGAAGGGGATAGCAAAAATTAGACAAATAAGTAAAATCTGCTCTTCTCTGCTCAATGTATATCCAAACTTTCCTCAAAATGCGTTACTTGCTGCCCTTTATTTTAAATGACATACGTGATCCCTCAGCATTTTTGCATTTGACTTAGCCTGTATCAAACTGTGCTTATTAATTGCTTTTTAAATGTTTTTGGTGCCTTTCTATTCTGTGTATAGAAGTGTGCATTGGTGTGTGTGTGTCTATACGTGTATGCATGTGTTTGTATTCAGTCTACCAAAATAAATCACAAAACTCTTAAAGATCAAAATAGTGTTTTTGAATTTTTTGAATGGTAAATGGGGTATGGAAAAGCCTTTGTATTATAGGGGGCTGTATTATGGAGGGTCTTTATATTATGGGGAACTGGGCAGCCCAGAGTACCCAAATTACCAGATAGGTTTTCTTGATAAAGTAGACAGTAATGCTGAATGTTCTATTTTTCCCATCTTTGTAGTCTAATACTCATCATGAGGCAACCGATTATCCAGAAGTAGTCAAGAAACTGAAACTATACCTGTACACAATGATTTGGTTTAAATTTACTTTACCAACTTTTTTTGATAACGCTGCTTTCCTACGTGCTAAACATTCATACTATTCATTTAGGAGATAAAGAGAAACAAAGTAATCACATCCTGAAAACACATCCTGAGTACCTACCATTCTCCCTGACACTTTTCATCTCTTCTGATATTTTTTCTAACGTTGTTTTATTTTCATATTTATTCAGGCCACAAATATTTATTGAGCACCTACTATATGCCAGGAAGCCTTCTATGAGCTAGAGCTATAGCAATGAACAAAACAGACAGAAATTCTGTTCATGTGGACCTTTTATTCTCTTCCTACTTAAATACTGAGATTTTGATGAGAAAAGTTTAGTATATGAGGCATGAATGTAGTCACTCATCCATTACTAATTAATGATAATAAGATGAGAAAGCCCAATTGCCCACTAGATATTTAAATCTCAGAATATGCTTTGTGTTTAATTTCTTTTTGTGTTTCGCGGTTGTAATGACCAGATATATTTGTTTTACTTTCTCTAAATTTAACAAGTACTTTTCAAATCTGAGAAAGAACTCTGGCCCTGTAATTTTTTCTCTAAATAATCCAAATACACAGATCTCTGGAAGGTTCTCCCTCATATATTTCAGATAGCTCAGCCTAGAATCCATTCTAGGTAAATACTGTCTAGCTGAGGATTATTGAGTATAGTTTTCCATAAGAATCAGTACACGAAATGTCTTTAGAAAGTAAAGTTAGCAGAAAATACAACATCTGCATTTTGAATATGCACTCGCTACTTGCACATTTGCAAGTACATAGTATCAAATTAAAATTACAGTGACCTGAGAATGAATTGAATTTCATTTTAATTATGTTTGAATATTTATATTCCAACATATTTAGGTGTTTTGTTTGAAGGTGTTTCTGCCTTTGTGATAGGCAAGTGTGCTTGGGTGAGTGTGTGTGTGTGTGTGTGTGTGTGTGTGTGTGTGTGTCTAGGTACAATAAATAAAAAGAGCTTTCCCTACCTCTTATGAAGCGTTTTAAAATAAAGATATTTGATTTAAAGCACTGCTCACTTTTACTTTACAAAGGGAGCTATTAGGAAATTTTCGAGACATTATTTGCTGTCATAGCAGAATATAAATACACACACTACATACTTAGGTGTGTGATTCTATAGATACCTATCCAGAGAAATGTGAAAATGTTTCCCAAGACACAGTAACCTGTATCTAAGCACAGCATATTTTCAGGCAACTAATACAACACAATAAAACATTATGTCTTGTTACATCAAGAGGATAGTAATTTCAACATTGTAGAATTCCTTGCTCAAGAATTAGCACTCAGCTGAGAAATACTGTTTACTATATAAAATATCTATAAACATCAGTTAAGGACAATTCTTGAAGGCCACTATGTGGAATCTTCATAGGAATCAAAGTGCATTGAGCTATTATGCTTTAGTGTTCTTTAGGGTTAGGGTTAGAGAAAAGAGAATATGAGGCCAAAGCTTATGTGACAACACTTTATCCAGGAGCACAGGGAAGGAGGAGTAAGAATAAAGCAGAGCGAGGCAGAGGAGGAGGGGCGGTGAGTACAAAGAAGAGCATGGCTGAGCTGACCACAGCTCTGTAACAGGCTGATGGCTCAGTCTCACCAGACATCTTCAGAGAAGCATTACGTAGCTACTGTGTCTTTGAAAAATCTAGCTAGGGGAAGAAGAGAGAAAAATAGCTGCTAGCTCCGATCTTCCACTGTTCAAGTTCGCCTCCACAAGGTGCTAACTCCCAGTTTGTTCAGGTGGGGTGGAGCTGGTCCAAGGCAACAAGGAAACCCAGAAATTGGAGGCATGGGCCACTGTATTGTTTTGCTTCCAAACAACAAAAGCAACATCAGAGGCAGCAGCCAACCTGTCTCCAGGATACAGGAGTGTTGCAAGTATTACCACGGCCATTCCTGCCAGAAAGCAAGGCAAGTGTGAGGACCTAGGGTGAAGTATCAACTGAATCCAGTCCACGTTACCTGGGGCCTTTACCTATGGGTCTAACTCACAATACATCTCTTTACTCTATTTGAGAATCAACTATAAATCAGCTTTTTTTTTTTGCGGTACGCGGGCCTCTCACTGTTGCGGCCTCTCCCGTTGCGGAGCACAGGCTCCGGACGCGCAGGCTCAGCGGCCATGGCTCACGGGCCCAGCTGCTCCGCGGCATGTGGGATCTTCCCGGACCGGGGCACGAACCCGTGTCCCCTGCATCGGCAGGAGGACTCTCAACCACTGCGCCACCAGGGAAGCCCAAATACAAATCATTTTTAAAAGCCAACGAGAACATGTCATAGGTAAGCAATAGCTTGTAATGGACTTTAAGGAACTATCATCTATTCTAGACTTTTTAATGGTTCAAGATCCATTACTGTCTCCTATTGCCACTTTGTTTTTTTTCAGATATTCATGGATGGGGATTTTTTTACTTGTCATTTCCTTTCAGTATCTATCTGACTGATCTAGTTTTCAGATCTTTTCCCCTGTCTGTTTGACCTTATTTCTCATGCTTTAACATTAACAATTACCAAACCGTAAAACACATAAGCCCCAGAACACTGATAGGAATGCAAATTCTCAAGTTAACCTGACTGAGTTGGAATGCGGGCTCTACTTCTTAGAAACTGTGTGATCCCAGGGAAAGCTTATTCTCTTGCCTATAATATCAAACATGCCTATCTTGAAGAGTCGTGCTGGGAATTAAATAAGTTAATATATAAAAACACTTAGACAAGTGCCTGGCAAAGTATAAGTGCTATATGAATCACAGGCATATGTTTGTCGAGAGATCTTTATTGCAAAGGATTTTCTAACTGAACATGGCCATCTCCTCTACAATCTCTTTAACTTTGGGTCTGGCCAAGAAGAGAGGACTCTACCCAGCATACAATATATATTTCTTGTAGTAGGTAGTAAGAAGAGACAATAAAAGATTTGGGAAAAGGCAAAAAAGGAAAAACAGAACCAATCACACAGTTGTCTGTGTTACACAGAAGACAAACATAAATGGAACACTTGGGTTCCATGGCAATGGGTTCCACAATTTAAAAATTTTTAGTGAAGTATATTTTAACATTTAAAGATCAGCAGACACTAAAAGATAGAGTCAAATATATGATTTGTGTTGAAATATGCAAATAAAAATATTTAAGTATATATTACAACTATTTAAGTGAGCAACTGTGCTTGTATAGTCAACTAATTTTAATATTTATTCATTTTACATTGATGCTGTGGGTTTTGTTTTTTCTAATTAATGTTGATCTTTGTTTGTTTCTTCTCTACCCAGTCACTTAAAGGATTTGAGATGACTTCTAGGATTTTCAAACTTAATAGTCACATTTACTACTTAAAATGTGAACCCTTTTTTATAATCAGAAGACATACAATAATTGAGATGAATATCAATTTGGCACAACTGCATTTTAAATAAGGGAAAATAAAAAATTGAAAATGATCACTGTTTGTCTTGTCCATTTTCACACTTATGCTTTAAAACTCTTGGTTACATTACCAAAAAATGAAATCCATTTAACCTCTGAGCATACATCAATTTTGTCTTTCCACTTCACTGATGCATTCTAAAAATCAATACATACACTGAGTTCTTTGAAAATTGTGCTTCCTTTCATTTTGAGAATCTATGCTCTGAACACTAAAAAGAAGAATTTGGCATGGATTCCATTTTATACAAAGACAGATTTCCATTATAACTTAATTGACAAATTACTTATATACAAGCTTCCAGGCAGAATTAACTTGTAATTAAAGCCATGTACTAGAACTCACTTTAGCAAACTTTGAAAAAGGACCCATGAGATGTTGCATCCTGTAATTCTACCATCTGCTGCATGGTTCTACATCACATAACCTTTGCCCGGTAGGACTGTTAAATGATTCAATTGTACTTGCAACTAAGGACAATATTATCCCAATTTATTAAGTACAAAAAGGTCCAGATACTCTATCTTATCTCTATCTACTACCAAATTTTTTGCATTTTCTTATCTTCCATATTGCTCTTACATGAATTAATTGTTCCCACCAACCAAACACCTAGGTTGGCATAATTTACTAATTAGAGTATACCTTATAAAAGAGCTATTTGATAAATGCATTAGCTATAGAGAAATGAGATATGATCTCAAGATACATATTTGTATGTGAATTGTCATTTTCATATACAGGAGATCATATGCAAGATCTAAAAATGCTCTCTTATAGAATAAATAATGGCTGAATGTTACATTTTTGCATCATGAAATGCATAATAAACCATTCTTACAAATTCACTTTCGTGCTATCACTAGACCCTAAAAAGGCTTACAAATATTTTTGTCAGTACCTGAATCATCTCTTAGGAAACTGCACAGTGAAAGCCTATTGCTTGTAAATTAAAAAAAAAAAAAAAAAAAATCAAATCACAGCAGGCAAGCAGAACAGGAAATAATAACAGTCTTTCCTCGCTGCCTCACCAACTATCTCATATTTAGTCAGTAGATTAAGTCATGAAAGATTAAAGCAGAAGCTTGCTCAGGGCATGTAGAAAATGCAAAATACTTGATTTGCAAAAATGTAAAGTGTAAGAGAGGAAAAATGGGTTGGAAAAGCAATGAAGTGTAAAAAGTTCCTGAAGAATCTAAATATCACTCTATCATATTTCTAAGGGATTGCCACAGTTTGAAGATAAACCATTAAATCTATCAAAATAACCAAGAGGAGAGCAATCTGAATGATAAAGCCATCCTAATGAAATGCAAAGATTTAAAAGAATTAAAAATGACAAGTAAAATTCATTAGAGAACAGCTTTTAACTACTGTAATCAGAAGATTACTTACCTTGTCAATTAACAGCTGTGTGCCTCCTTTGCACAGAGACAAAAGATCCTACAAAGTGTCACAGAGACACTTGTAAGGCAAACAGAATGCGGTCATTTGAGTGGTACACAGAGTATTCATGCTTCCAAGTGAAACATCCAAACATCATTGAATCTACAAGCCCACAATTAACTATGCTTCAATGGGTTAACACTCACTCTTGCAGAATGAACACAGCAGATTTGGGAAGCACTTAAAAGCCAGAAAATAATTACACTTCGATTCATCAACTCCAAGCATGTTTCTCAACAACTAGAAAAGCTCTCCTTAGGTGGGGAAATAAAAGTTCCTGCTCAAAACTCTTCAGAAACTATAGGTATCCAAGAAAAACAATAGATGATTCCCTATTTGGTATTATATAAAAACTAAAGATTCAATCATTTCCTCTGGCAAACTACTGTAAACCTTAAAATGTACAGAAGAAAGGGAAGAAGGTAGAACTTCTCAAACAGAGAAAACATCTCAATTTATAAATGCTCAGCGACAAAGGCAGCATTGATTTTTGAAGACAGCTTCGATATGAACAAGCATATTCTAAACTTACAGAATGAACACTGAACAGGGTTACTTGATTTGGGAACATAAACCTAAGGAGAGTTCCAGGAGAATGACATTTATACAGAATCAATTCATCCCCTTGAAATGAAAAACGCTACAGTGCATGTTTTTCAAAGCCCATGTTCATCTTTTTATTACAATAAAATGGTAGTCTAAATGATTATTTACAGAAATTACCATACTCCAGGTTTCACCATGATAATTTTATTTATTAGAAAACATTAGTAAAAAATATTTTATTGCATAAGTTCTAAAAATCTGATTTGAAAAAGAAAAATATGTAAAAAGGAAATCAGATAATAAATAATTAGTAGTTATTTTAGAGAATTATTTAATTTAGGGAAACTATTTTGTTAAATAAAACTACTTGCTGTTATCTAAACATTTCCAGGCATTTATGGAGACGTTCTAAAATCAGTCTCAGTAATGCGTTCCACTTACTTGACCTTTTTGTTACAAAAATCTATGTCAGTTCCAGCAGTACTAAACTAAATGGTTAGAGTCCCAATACTGATGTGAATAAGCCTATTTCTGGTGTCATTGAGACTGACTCCTCATGCATAGCAATGCTAAGCCCTTGCCATGGTGGGAAATATTATTAGCAGCCACCGCCCAGTAGGGCGGGCATAGCCTGGTATCCACTGTGCCTGAGATGAAGATCTGTGATCTACAGACTTCTGCTAACAACACAGCACAGTTTATTCTGTATCCTCCAACCTCTCTTTCAGTGTTTCAATTTGACAATAGTTGATGCTCCTGAGATTTGAGCCTTCTCTTGAAATCCAATCAGCTTGCTAGGGTTCTATCATTCTGTCTCCCACTTCCCAACCCTCTTCTACCCACCCACTCCCACTCTCTGAGACTGGCAAATAGATACTCATGGGCTGTGAATATCTCCTAGAATAATGTTCCTCTTTTAACTTATGGGATTGTGACAGTTGGGTTTCTCCATCTTCTGGGCTCTACCTGTAGATCCAGTTTCTTCATGTGCCATTTTGACCAGTGACTTGAACACCTGGACCACTCCCCAAGACCAGCTGGCCTACAGGCTGTTCAGTTATCTTTGTCCTGTCTCTTCTGTGCCCAGCTTCTTTCATTTCCCCAACTGTTCTCACGAGGCTTTATAAAAACCATTGAAGATACAACAACATGGCTGAAATCATGGTTCTATACTGACAATGGGCCTCAGGCATGATCACATGGGCCCTACCCACATCTGAAGTACCTTTGGAGACATTTAACCACCACATCTTCCCATCCTCTGAGGTTCAATACAAAGACAAACAGGAGAAATAAGTTTCTCTCCAGGTATGAACATGCCCCATAGGTTGCGGGTTTTAATTTCTGGAAACAAAAATATCTTCAAAGGTAAAATGTCTCAATATGGGTTGTTTTTATTCCTATACTTAGATTAAGTTAGAGGAAACTTAGTATTTATACTGGTTGCAATTCTTTTCAAAGTATATGGGTTTTTCTAAGCTTGGAATGTGTGAACAGGTCTTATTCAACCATATAAAGTTAGACACACATCCTCAAATACATGGGTTTCTGAATATGTACTATAATAACCAATTTGGGAAGAAGTGGAAAATAAGAGTAGCTGAAGTTTACAATAACAAACAGGGTCATTCCTTCTTGGCTTGGTCTTTTATTTTTTTTTTAATAACACTGGTTTGCCCCCAGATGATTAGGAATTCAGAACTAGGAGAGTTCATTTGGAAAGGATTCAGTCAATGAACTGAAATTACTAACAAATTTGATTATAAACACCTACTGTTTCTTACAGCATTCACAATATTTCAGAAAGTCAAAATAATTGCACATATTCACTCAGGAAAACTTTGGAATATTAAACTTTTATCTGTGTGTGTGTGTGTGTGTGTGTGAGATGTGCTCCACACTATATTTACTTACAGTAAATGTAGTACATTTACCCTTGCTAGGCCAATTAGCAGAATTTCAAATTATATGGTACGCTAAAAAATTTTCTGTTTAAAATTCTCTTTTTGTATAAAGAGGATCTTTATGTCAAGAGTTTAAAAAATAAGATCCCTTTGAAAACTCTTAACTCCAAAGAGCATTGATTTGTTCTTTTCTTTGAGCAACAAAGAAAACAGAGGCTGTTATTAAAATACTTTTATGTTAATAGTAGATATCAATCATCAAATTGCCAATAAATGTGGTTACCTAAAAATTGAATATCTAGGGAATTGTCAACTGCTGCTAATTTAGTTGAAGAACTGAAATTATCTTCAGAGAGTTAATTTCCTTTACACTCCAGAAGATTTTTGCACTTATATAGATCACCATGAATATTTTTCATTGAAAACTGTGAGATCCCTGGGAATCACGTTTTTCCAAATGAGTGGTTCATATGAGTTGGTGATTTTATTTTAACTACTTAGATTAGCCCTACAGGTTAGCTTAGTTAGAAGGAAAGTAAGGGTACAATTTCAGATCTACAAACCCCAAACCCACTCCTACTCCAGAACCTATCTTCAACTTGATAATCAATGGCCTTTCACTCAAAGAGAGAATTATTTTTGCTTTTTTTTTTTCCCTCCATGTGGGTCATACAACAAACTGTATAATATAGTCTTCTCCTTCATGTGAAAAAGATTTAAAGTATTTTATTTTGTTTTGAATTTGAATGGAAAAATATAAAGGGAATATTAGGATAGTAGGCACTTGTGAGAAAAAGAAATGGTAAGGAATGCTTAAGACCCGTTTTCCCCAATATACAATTCTCAGTTCAAGAAAGCCTAACTGGGAAACATATGTGGATAAAACAGAGAGACACTCTGTATCTTATTTTTGATTATTTAAATGATCTATTTTGCATTTGAACATACACTTATATTCGAGTCTTAAAATAATTTAGGATGGGGCTTCCCTGGTGGTGCAGTGGTTGAGAATCTGCCTGCTAATGCAGGAGACACGGGTTCGAGCCCTGGTCTGGGAGGATCCCACATGCCGTGGAGCAACTAGGCCCGTGAGCCACAACTACTGAGCCTGCGCGTCTGGAGCCTGTGCTCCGCAACAAGAGAGGCCGTGATAGTGAAGGGCCCACGCACCGCGATGAAGAGTGGCCCCCGCTTGCCACAACTAGAGAAAGCCCTTGCACAGAAACGAAGACCCAACACAGCAAAAATAAATTAATAAACTCCTACCCCCAACATCTTCTTTAAAAAAATAATAATAATAATTTAGGATGGCTCATAAGCTGTCTCTTTGTACTTATTCTATCTCACCAGTTCAATCTTATTATCGACATTTACAGATAATCTGCAGGGGCTATTTACCAATGTCCCTTCATGTGTATTTGGGGTATTCTGATTGCTCATGGAGAGACAAGTACCATATAGATCTTGAACAACTGATACAATATTTGTCCCAAAACGTACAAGCAGAAAGATTGAAAGGTTCCACTTGGTATTCCACCAAGAAATAATTCTTAGAATTGGATAATGTTAGAGCTTCCTGAAGCTTAGAAATCATTTTGTTAAATTCATGGAGTTTGAAGGAAGAGAAGAGGGCTCTTTAGATTTGAAGAAGAGAATAAATTGTTTCAGATATAAGGGCTGTTTCAAAGAAAAAACTAAAGTATAGAAAATTGGATATAGAGTGATTCGCTTTTCATAGGTCAGTGACAGAATAATCCATAAGACTAAAATACAGCAAGATGAAAAATTTGCTCAGTAGAGACAGCAAAGTGAGAAGAATGAGCACAGATTTTTTAAATAGTGAAGGAATATATAAGAAAAATCCATTTTCCAAAGATGTTCATTTTAGAGATCATGTAAATCTGCATCTATACCTCAGCATGGTCTTCATGTAATTTAAAATTAATTTGCTAACATCTTGATCCTCTGATGACCTACTTTCCTTCATTTCTCCCTTATTTCCTTTAACAACTGATTGTGTGCATTTATTTACCATAGGCTGAGCTTATGCATAATGTTCATAGTGGTGAACAAAACCAGCCCTGGAGGAATTTATAAGCTTACAGTGGATTGGAAGTGAGCAATATTGATCAAATAACTAAAGAAATGTAAATTTATGACTCATAAGGAAGCATTCAACAAGTTATGAGAACAGCCAATAGAAGGAAGTATATCAAGTTGGAAAGGTTAGGAAGGTGTTTCTGAAGAACAGGTGATCCCACTCAGTTCCTTTCCTGGCTACTTGCTAATCTGATTCAATCCTACCTTCAATTTTGTCTATTTATTTTTTTCTTTTCCTGGCACTAAGTTTCAAATTTCCGGTCCCTGATGAAGGCTGTTTTTTTTTTCCTCCAAACATGAAGAGCAACCTTAGCTCTATTAGGTGCACAATAGCAAAAGCTAGCTCATCTCTGCTGCTCCAACATCCCTTGGCTAACTGTCCCCTGTCTCTGAAAGTCTAGCTTTGTTATAGCATTTGTAGCGCCCCTCATCCAATTTTATGTATCAAACCAAAACACTCAGGAAACATCATGCTTTTCACATTTCAGTGTAAAGAAAATCATCAGTTCATTAATTTTTGATAGATCTCTAACTGTGGATGGATTTGAATATGTAGTAAAGATTTAGTTATTTTTCCCCAATAAGTTTAAGGTGTGTATGTGGGGATTCTTTATTATAAAAAATAAAAATGAAAAACATAATATGTTTTAGACTTGCTACAAAATGTACTTAAAAGTTATAGGAAGACAGCTCTTTATAACAGATCGCCTCTCACATTTCTGGGGATTTCTAGATTGAGTAAAGCTGAAGCAGAACTGAATCGGTCCCCTCATCCAAAGGGGATCTTCCTCAGGACACACAACCAACTGGACTGAGGCCAGATGACATGGCTGCCATTGATGAACTATGCAGGGTTGCTTGGATCTTTATAGATCAGTTCCTTATTAATCAAAATCCTAACAAATGCAAATGAAAGAAATGTTCTTTGGACATAAAGAGCTTGCTATAGAGTTTCCTATATTCAGAAAGAAAGTTCTCCTCCTGAAAATGATGTCATCCTGCACATTCAGTCTTTGGAAAACTCTGATTTTAGTTAGTGCAAACGCACCAAATAACAATAACTGTAATTTATTTAATTCTTACAACATGTATTTCACAGCAATCCCACAAGCAAAAGAGCAAAAATTATGCTCATTCTTTTCAGGTGACTAGACTGAAACTGCAAGAGTCTTCTCATTCTCTCACACGCACAGTAAGTCTGCAAATTAAATTAATTTCAATAGGATTTGATTGAAATATCTTCAAAATATATCTAGAATTTGACTACTTCTTACCACTGCCACTATCACCACGCTGATCCAAGCCACCATATTCCTCCTCAATTATTGCAATATCTCCTAACTGCCTTCCCTGTGTCTGGACTTGCGTACCTTCGGTCTATTCTCAACCCAGCAGCCAGAGTGATTCTGTAAAATTATAAGTCAAACCATGTCATGCCTATGTTGAAAGCCTTCACTGGTTTCCCACGACCCATACAGGGCTCCATAATTGAGCTCCTAAGTGATTCTGTTTTCATCTTCTCATCTCCTACTACTATCAAACTTGTTCACTATATACCAGCCACACTGGCCTCTTGCTGCTCCTTGAACATGTCAGGATGAATCTCATCTCAAAGCTGTTAACAAAGTATTTCCTCTTTTTGGAAAACTTTGCCACTAGATATCTGCATAGTTAGTTCATTCAGAAGTCACTTATGAGAGAAGCATTCTCTGGGTCACATTACCTAAAATAACAGTCCTCCTATATCAGTTCTTGTCCCCATTCATTGTGTGCCTTTTTTTCACTTCCACTTAATATCTAAATTCTATACATTTTACTTTTTCATCTTTTTGAGTTGCCTGTCTGCTCCAACTAGAATGTAAGTTTCATAAGGACAGCTTTATTCACTGCAGTATCTGCAATACCCCCAAGAGTGTTTGGAAGAGGGACAGTGCTTAATCAGTATTTGTTGACTAAATAAGTGATGCTCCCAGAAGTTGAATAATTAATTGAAGGTCATATGGCTAAGAGTAAAGGACCCTGTCATCAAATTTGGTCTTTTTCTTATTTCATGATGTTTTACTTACTAATCTGTGACAGCTACCTAACTTAAGCTGCATTTGCTACCTTCTAAACATAGAACCGTAAAGAGAATGTCCAGATATAAAACATGTACCCTAGAACCTGACTCTGGGTGGAGAAATGACCAAGTAACATTTAATTTTCCAGCTCCAGTTAGAACATCTAATATATATATTCAAGAACCACTGTCAGGGCTGCACTTCTATACCCTTATCTTCCATTCAAAAATGGAATCTCTGTATCTCTTGGTCTTTACAGAAATGTGTTCTTTGTTAAATGGGTATGTATATTTTGGAAGATTAAATGATATTTGATACAATTGAACATGAGAAGTGGCAGTTCCATTTTGAGCCTTTCAAAGCTGAAAGAGTTATGATTAAAAAGAAATTAAAATTAAAAAAAAATAAAATGGAGGAAAAGAACAAGAGCCACAACCGCTACTTCAGAACTGTCATAATAAACAGTTAGCCCCATACGCCATCTCCTTCTATCTCCTGAATGAATAAAGTTGGCCTCCTTTTATCTTATAATATCATGGTTTAAATCCAGTGGAAAATTTTGAAAATGTAAAATATTTTTTTCAAACGAGTAACGATGGTAAGAAAAGGAAGTTAAGAAAAAATTTTAAAATTCTATTTCTCAGACTCCTTCATTTCTTCTTCAATTTTCATTTTACCCCCTTACAGAGGAGCAGGTAAAACTGGAAACACTTCTGGAAATAACTGAAAAACTTTTAGGTAGAAAGTAAATCTCTAAGACAGATAACAAACTCTTAAAACACAGCTTTAGACAAATTGAAATTCTTTGGTTTTATATTGCCTTAACGCCTTATCTCATTCACCAAAGTAGAAAATATTTAGATAATATTGTAGGAGAAAGAAAACCCTTCCTATGGCAGGCTTTCCTGTCATAGTAAATATCCCTCATTGATGGGAATAAAATGTCATGAACTCTTGTGTATTGGTAGAGAATGGTAAGAAAACATACAACACATTTTCTAGCTATTTTATCTAGAAAATGTGTTGTATGTTTTCTTGCCATTAAGAATTTTAGAAATGGTTGGTCTTGCTTCTAATGTGTTATATCCTCTAAAGGCTGGTAAGCAACAGTCTTTGGAATTAATAGATTCTATTTTCTCAACAATCTATTAATTCCAAAGACTGTTGCATACCGGTCTTTAGAGGATATAACACGTTAGAAGCAAGACCAACCATTTCTAAAATTCTTAATTGAGTACTTCCAGTGAGTTCATGTTATGTTAAAGGGAGGTAAAATTTGGGATTTATTTACCCAGCAAAGAATGTATCGATTACACTTTATTCCCCTCAGTGCTCAAGTCATTGAAGCAATAATATACTTTGAGATACTGTGGAAGTCTGAAAAATTAGTTTGTCTTCATGGTACAACCCACCTTACTAATGGGAAACAATTTAGACACTTGAGACATTCTAACTCATTCTCCCATTAGTAGGTTTGTAAACATTTAATGTTAACTAATAGAATCATGTCCTCTCTACTCTCAACAGCCATAGAAAGCATCTATTAAAGAGTAATGCCTTCTGAATATAGCTCTTATTAGCCTTGTTTATTTACTACAGAAACTATTTTAATATGAAAGTGGCTCTAATAGAACGTGCAATTAATAAACGTGAGAACAATAGTTCAACCAGATGTCATATACTAAAGTTTCCCTGATGCCCTTTCTGGAAATATTTTTAAGTTGGAGAACACTCTAGGTGCTTTTATTTATACTGATATAGTTAAATATCTTTCACTGTTAATTCACCTAATTTCCGTTGAATCCCCTTGATTAGCTTAAGAAAGGGAGAAACTTGGGGAATCTAATATAATGTTTTTCATAAAAGAAAAAATAAGTGATTAGGAAGAAGCAGTGTTTCTGACATTTTAAAATACCACACAATCATATTTTCAAATTCATGACTTTTAAAAAGCTTTTAACTTGAGCAGAACATAAACTGCTATAGCACCAAGGGCCATGAGGTTTTCTCTTTTCCTCTTTCTGTTATTTCAAAATCTTTGTGAAGAATAATCCATTTCATTAAATCATCTCCCTCAAAACAACATCCAGTTAAAACAGTTCTAATTTTTAAATGCGTAACTTTTGTAAGCAATTTTATCCGTTATAGAAGTTAGGAACTTCTACTTTAAAAATTGTCAGGAACTGCAAATCAAAACCGCAGTGAGATATCATTTCACACCTGTTGGGGTGGCTATTATCAAAAGAGTCAGTGATCACAAGTGCTGGCAAGGGTGTGGAGGAAAGAGAACGCTTCCTTGTACAGAACTGGTAGGAAAGTAATCTGATACAGCCATTATGGAAAGCAGTATGGACGTTCTTCAAGAAGTTAAAGATAGAACTGTCATGATTTAGAAAACCAATTTCTGGGTACATATCTAAAGGAAATGAAATCATTATCTCAAAGAGATAACTGTACTCCCATGTTCATTGCAGCATTATTCATCATATCCATAATAACAACCTAAGTTTCCATTGACAGATAAATTGATCAAGAAAATGTGGCATATATATACCTTCTTTTTTAAGGCGGAATAATATTATTCCGTCTTAAAAAACAAGGAAATCCTGTTCTTTGTTATAGCATGAATGAAACTGGAGAGCATTAAGCTAAGGGAAATAAGCCAGAGAAAGAAAGACAAATACTGCTTGGCATTACTTATATGTGGAAACCACCCCGCCTCCCCCCAACAAAAAAGAAAAGAAAATTAAACTCATAGAAACAGAGGGTAGAATGGCTCGGGGGTAGGAGAAATGATGAGAGGTTGGATAAAGAGTACAAACTCTCAGTTATAAGGTGAATAAATTCTGAGGATTTAATGTATAATGTGGTGACTATAGTTTGACAGTACTGTACTGCATCACTGAAATTTGCTAAGATCTTAAGCATTCACAATTTTAAAAAGGTAAATATGTAGGTGATGGATGTGTTAATTCGATCTGGGTATCCTTTAACCGTGTATATGTGTATCAAATCACACGTTGTATACCTTAAACATATTCCAATTTTATTTGTCAATTATACATCAATAAAACTGAAAAAACATTGTCAAACTTCTTTTTTCACTGATTTACTACGATTCTGTTGTCCATTATTTCGATCAATAACCTTCCTGCCAAAATTCTATACCCTCCTACCTCTCTGCCTTTACTCCCCTCCTCCCTCCCCATCTAAACTCTTATGCAGCTCTTAAGGATCCCATGAAACTGCTTCCCTGTAACTTCCCTGGGGCAACCAAGTCTTTTGAAGAAAGTGACACAATAGAGCTGATTACTGAGTCTGAATTTACAGGGAAAGAAACATCAAAGGAGCGTTCTACACTGTCTGTGTAGATAGCTCTTCACTGTCACTATATCAAATATCCTCCACTGTCCTCCTAACTACAGTCCCCGCACATATCCTCTGACGCTAGATTATCTCACTTAATATTCTGTAGGAAATTGAAGCCATTAGACAGGACCATTCTCACTGACCTAATACACTCCACACGGCCCCTTGTGGGCCACCCCTAGGCTCTTCTTCTCATTGCCTTCACCTCATTCTTCCAGCAGTGCTTTAATTCCTGATAAATGGAATATTGCCTGCCATATCAGTAAATAAAGGATGTTGCAGTCATCAGCGATTGCAGCCACAGCCAATGGTAAGCTGGTGAGCCCTGAGGAAACTCAGGAAGGAAAAGAACACCTGCCATCTAGCAGCCATCAGACTGCAGCCACTCCTGAAGCTGAGCCCTGAGGAAATGCAGGATGTGAAAACCCTGCAGAAACTCGGGATTTGAAAACACAGGATGCTGGCCCCAGATAGCTGAGGTGTATATCAAAGGCATGATGTCAGTGAGCCCAGACTCTTGCATGTTCCCATACAGAGAAAAGCACTTCAAATCCTTAACTTGAGACTTCTAGTTCTCTTTAATTAACGGTAATCTTTTGTTCCTACTACCGCCCTTTGTTGCAAAACTCCTGTATATACTGGGTCCTCCCTCACCTCGGAGCAGTTCTCTCAGGTTCACTTGAGATGCTGCCTCCTGGGCTTGAAGTCCTAAAAATTCCCACGGAATAAAACATAACTCTCAACTTTTCGGTTGTGTATATTTTTTAGTGGACATTCCCAACCCCTCCTGTTCTCAGAAAACCATCCTAGCATCACCTCTTTTTCTCATACATTCACCCACTCACAATTCTATCCTTCCTGTCAGCCTGCAAACATGCTTAAGCCTCTAGCATTTTTAAAGATTCTCATTCACATCATGCTGCTTAGCTACTACATTTCATTTTATACAAAAATTTCTTCTAAGAATCTTTCAGTAACAATTACATTAAATATCACAACCATATTATCAAAAATTATTTGTACATAAGTAGTTGCACTGCTCACCAGTGTTCTTCTTATGTGTATAAGGAGGTTCTTTATAACTGATTTTTTCCTTTACCTGAATATGTATGTCTGTATTTTTTTTGTCCTGAAAAGGGAGTACAGATTATTTTAATCAAACTCTTTTGACTATACAAGATACCCAACTCCAACTGGCATAACATAATTGGAATTTATTGACTAACATAAATGAACACTCCAGGAGATGGTTTTTATTTCAGACACAGCTGTATCCAGATACTTAAATAATATTATCAGTACTCCACCTGTCCCTGTTTCTCATCTTTACTTTCCCTGGTGTTTTGTTTTGTGTTGTGTTGTGTTGTTTCCTACAGACTGATATTTTCCTTGTGGTGTCCCCTGGCACCACAGGTGAATAATCCTATTAAGAGCAGCAAAAGACCTGGGCGGATGCTAAATTCTTGACTGGGATCATGTGATCATCTCAGAATCAATCTTCATAACCTGACACAGGGAATATAAGATTTGCACCATCTTGAATATGATGTGAAACTCTGACAACAAAGTTAAAATTTAGAAGCAAAGGATAATTTTATAATAATAATTCAGGGATCAGGGGTTAAACATAGTCGATAGGTTAAAAGTATTTAAAGATCTACAGGCAACAGTTATTTTACAGCTGACTTTTATGTAACCTCTAAAAAGAAGTCATTCTGATATTATTTAAATACCAAATTTTATCATGAATCCAACAAAACCAATACAACAAAACTGAAGAAGATGGGGTAAAAACAAAATAGATGAATTTCATTTATGAATATAGAAAAACTTCCAGAAAACATTAAGAATCTAGCAGCATTTCAAATGCAGAAATGCAAGAATGGTCTGATGTAGGAAATCTATCAAAATTAAGGGAATGATCACATCATATGTCAGTATACTCAGAAAACCCATTTAGTTAAAAATAAGTAGCCTTTTATAATAAAAACTTTAAGTAGAATAGCAATAGAAGAATTGTTTTTTCTACTAAAAATCTATTTTAGTGGGCATCATTTTGTTCACTCAGCACATTTGAACACCCTCCCCCCACGTAGGGAATGCCTCATCTTATGAGTTCATACCTCCTCAAGGTACAAGCTAAATACTTTCCAGGCTGTACTTACAAAGGGCTATTTTGCAAAGTATATACGTAATTTCTACAAAGCTATAAGGGACTGAATCAAAAGTGTCCCTGGGTTACTTTTTTTCTTGCTCTCTTCCAGTGGCCACTATCTTATTTTAGTCAATAACAACTAATCTTTTGAAAATTCACTTAACATGTTTTGACAGAAATTATTATAAAAGTTTCTGGAATGTATTATTTTATCAATTTTTGTATTGGGTCATCATTTCAGACTTTGGTTCTCCATAATCTTTGATTGAAGATTTTTAACTGCTTCCTAATTTCTTGAACAAGCTCTTAGAATACCCTGACCTGAATGCATTTCAAAAATCTAATGGTTTATTACCCAAGTGCATTTCTGAGGCTTGAGTTTCCTCTTTATGATATATAGTAGGGGAAGGTAAAAATTAAAAAGCTCACACCTGCGATTCCCAAGCAAGAGCCTTATTCCTTCTTTGTGTATTTTCACTTTCTGAATATAGCTGAAACAAGAAAAAATATAACAAAAAGAATCCCTAGAGTTCTTCTTAAACAATAGGTTATTCTGTGTTGCCTTTCTGATTATATTTATATATCCTCATGCCACTCTATTGAATTCATCTTTTTTGGGAGTTCCTTATTCAGTTTGTGTAGAGTTTTTATTCACGCTGATATATTAAGTCACCTTCCCAGAAACCTGAAGGGAGAGTACATGATTTGGCTCCCTCTGCTGCAGTGCCCCAGATTTCAGGTAATAGTTTCGAAGAGAAGGTCAGTTTGGATGAATTAAAGAAAGTTCATACTCTATCAGATACCCACATGTTTAAGAATTGTTGAAAGAATATTTCAAGTATAGTCCAGTGCTCAGTCTTTTATTGAAAAGCATTGGTTTGTAGGTACACAATCTGCTGGGCAGTAGGAACTAAAAAAGGAAAAGAAGGCACAGAAGGACTTTCTACAAGCCTGGACTCCTGAAGTTTCCAGAGGTGCCTTCCCAAGTGTAGAAAGGAAATGTTACTAGGGCCTCAGAGAAAACTGGACTCAAGAACATGGAAAACAAGACTGTTATCCTTCTAACATTTATGCAGGTTTCTCTCCTTTGCTGAGTGACCTTATTTCTTCCTATTTCAGACTAAATCATTTTAAGGGCTGGGTCATGGAAAGCACTCCTCTAAATAAAGCCTCATATTTCCACCTACAGAGGAGCTAAAACTTAACCCTTCTCTTTCCAAGCTTGAAACTCTGGAGAAAGGTCTCTGACATGCCTAGCTTAGGTCAACCTCTCTTCCCCATTCTAATCACTTGCCACCAGGGCATATTGGTCTTTGCTAGACCCAGGCTGGCACAGGTCCCAACTGTGACAAATTAGACAGAGAACAAATAGAGTTTGTAAGAAAATTACAGGAATAACAAGAAGGACTTCATGATTAGGGAGGGAGAAAGAAGCATTTCTCAGAAGGATGCTCTTGGAAGGTAAATGTTTATGTGTGAGTGTGGTGTGTGTGTGTGTGTGTGTGTGTGTGTGTACATACACACAAAGCTCTTCTGCATACTTGAAAATTTTTATTTACAGAAATACTTGCAAATATTTATACTCACAGAGAAGCATATTTCTGTTGTTAAAATGTGGTCCTGTCATACATTTTAAATTGGAAATATAGCAAAATGGACCTAAATTTGAGAATAAGAAAATTGTGCTCTAATGAGACAGAAGAACAGGCTACAAGCTAGTGCCTGAATTGGCCATTTAGTGATTATTGCTGTGAGTAATGTTCTATGGGAAGTACTCCTTTCTGATACCACAGTTTCATTTATATATTTCTTGGATAATCATGCCTTTGTCTGAGTCTCCTGACCCCTTCATCCCATGAAATCACTCTATACAAACATTCTTAACTTTAGAAAATGTCCTACTTATCCTTAATGAGCTTGTAATAAACTTCTGTAATGGCGTGGACTTTTAATTTCATATACATAGTCTCATCAGAGACATTTAGACTCTAATGACACATGAGTCTTTTGGGGGGAAGGCCTTGCCCTTCAAGCCCTTTGTACCCGTTCACACTCTTATTTAACTGAATCATTCTGGATAAAGAGGTTTAAAGAATTTCTCTTGCTACCTTGCCCAAGGTCATTATGGCAAACAGGCCTTGTACATATATGTTTCCTTCTTTCATAAATGCAGCCACATGGTAAATAAACAGGCCAACCCTGGAAATTCTCCCTCTCCTGTCCTCTGCCTACTGGGTATTGGTAAGTCTCTGCTGGTTTTGTTGATGTAGGAAAGTGCCTGCCCATCCTCTCTGTTGTCCAATCACAAGTCATGCTCAGTGAATCCCAGTCACCAGCCTTGAGCACTGGACTTTAGTCAGTTATTTCAGAGGCCTTTTCTTCCGGGCACAAACTCAGCTCAGCTTCCACAACTGTCTGCAGTCTTTTTTAAGTGTCTCTAAGTGTCCTTCACAGTGGAAAATTTTCTAGACTAGTTGGGCACAATATTGGCTCTTTTCTCAATTATACATTCTTAGATGACTTTGGAATTAATCTGTTCACATAGAGGTTAATGGTGAGATTCTCAGTCACAGTGCTGATTTTTAAATGGCAAATCACAAATTTTAAAAGATCCCAGATAGACCTCTTATACTCTATGACTATAACATATCTAGTCTGTAGCTTTATTTCTCTTTCTAATACTTTGCCCTCTAGTCCCAATTCAGGGCAACTAAACCTGGCATACGAAGGCATTTAGAAAAATGTAAGGATAACTTTATTTTTAATAAAGTGTTTCTTTTTAGTAATGTGCTCACACTTCTGATCACATTCACTCCCCTTGGAGAGAGATCAGTGAATAGAAGTTATTTATAAATTGGTAATGACTGCAGGCAAACACTTAGGTTTTAGGAACATTGTTTCAACTTCATAAAATATTCATATAACACAACAGGGTACTTAATTAGGTAGAATATAATAAAAATAGTATCAGGCTGCGGTAATATACACAATACCATTCTAAATGTCATACTTACGTAATATATAAAAAGTCACAAGATGGGGCATGTTGCCACAGCTCTAAAAAGACAGAGCTCACAGTATTTTCCCAATCACCCAACCCTGTCTTTATAACTTTCCAACAATAATTATAAAGATTAAATGAAAAGGTGTAAATAAAATAATTCAGCATGTTATCTGGTAGAAAAGAATGGATATTTAAAATGCTCTTAATTACCAATATTTTAGGTACTGTGTTATCCTTACTGTGTTCAGCATTTTGCATGTATTATCTCATTCAAGCTTTTTAAATTTGTAATTAGCTCTCTAAGAAGTTATCATGGTTCAGTAAGTTACTTAAAGTCACACAGATGGAATATGATGAAGACTCTGAACTTAAACCTAGATCATGTGGCTTCAGAACTCCTATAGTTAGTTACTGATATTAACCTGCTTCAATTCCTACGAATTTACTGCCTGGAATACATGTGAAGCTAATCAGGTACTAAGAGAATTTTAAGAGGATGACAGTCTTCCAATGCTCATTGTTATTTCACCCAATAACCCTAAGAGAATTGTCATGGAGTTTTGATGTGTCAACTTCACTAGACTTAGCTATGGGAAAGGAAGGGAGGGTAGCAGTCATTTTGTACCAGACACACACCTTTGCCCAGTTATTCAAACAAACACTAATCTCAGTGCTGCTGTGAAGGGATTTCTGCAAATACAGTTGACCCTGGAACAACGCAGGTGTTAGGGGCACTGACCCTCCACAAAGTTGAAAATCCATGCATAACTTACAATAGGCCCTCAGTATCCATGGTTCCTCCGTAGCCACAGTTTCAAATCCACGGATTCAGCCAACGGTGGATTGTGTAGTGCTATAGTACATAGTGAAAAAAAAATCCACGTGTAAGTGGACCCACACACTTCAGACCATGTTGTTCAAGGGTCAACTGTACAATTAAAGCCCTGAGTAGCTGATTTTAAAGAGAAGAGATTATCTTGGATGGGCCCGACGTAACCTGGTGAGACTTTAAAAGGAATTAAACTCTTCCTGGTGAAAGAGACCCCTAACAGCAGTTTAGACTACAATTACTGCTCCTTCCCTGGATTTTCCCTTTCTCACTACCTGCCCTATAGATTTCAGACTTGCTTAACCAGCCTTCACACATAATCACATAAACTAGTTTCTTGTACTACACATCTTCCTATAAATAGGTATGTGGGTAGGTAGGTAGATAGGTAGATAGATGGAAAATAGATAGATAGATAGATAGATAATCTGGTTTTCTGATTAAACCATGACTGATACAAGCACTATCAGTGACAGATTCTGATTCTGTGGGGCCTGAAGCTTACACAGTTTGGAGTGTATGTGGATATTTAGGTATCAAAATAAGTATTTAGGTTGATAAAAGACTCACAAGAAATAAATTTTTAACATCTGACAAATATCACAAGATCACATAACCCGGAAAAATGGTCCATTTTTATTGTGAACTGTCTGACACAGCTTTAAAATACTTTTTTCTCTAAAATTTTTAACATTTTACTACTTGATTGTCTCTCCATTTAATGAAAATTTGGTAATACCATTTTCTATAAAGAGAATTAAAAAATACAGTCTGTTCTGCAGCACAGTTGACTGAAACTTGTTTTTTATTAATAATAATTTTGACCAGATGTCAGATAAAAACCAGTTCTTCACTTATAATTGTAACACGTTTGATGGTTGCAATACTTTTCCACAGACTGGCTCCAGGCTCCATGTATTTTGAGCCCTATTCTCCCTCATTACCTATATACTCAGAGGCTGGGGTACTCTAGGATGCATTTGTATTGCAATAGGACCTTTGGCACAGAACCTTCAAGGCACAATGTTTAGTGAGTAGGCACAACAGGCAGTAGGACTCCTGGAAGCCACTCCCACACCTGACAGCCAGCTACACCTTATGAAGACATCCTATTGAAGCCAAACTAAGTGTATTCTCAACCCAAATTCCCATTAGAACCCCAAATGCCGGCAAGTACTCCAACACTACCAGACTTGAGTTAAAAGAAGTTAAAAGAGATGGCCATCTTAACTGATTGTGCATGAAGTATCTTACTTCTACAAACTGCATACAAACGTATGATCATATTTGGTAAACTGAGTAACAGCTGCCCAGCATGGCTACATCCTAATCCCCAGGCCTGTGCAAATCCACTTTTATGGAAAAGGAGACTTTGCCTATGTGATTCAATTAAGCATTTTGAGATGGGCAGATTATCTTGGGTTATCAGGAAGTGGGCACAATGAGTCCTAAGTGTTCTCATAAAAGGGAGGCAGAAAATCAGAAAAACAGAATACAACATAAGGATGAAAGCTAAAGATTAGAACGATGAGAGGAAGGGGCCAAGAACCAAGGAACAAAGGCAGCCTCCAGAAGTTAGAAAAATCAAAGACACAGATTTCCAACCGAGAAGCCTCTAGAAGGAACACAGCTCTGCCAACCCTTTGGTTTTAGACTTCTGACCTCTAGAATTGTAAGAGAAGACATTTGTGCTCTAACCCATTATATGGTCATTTGTTATAGCAGCAATAAGAAACTAATACACATGTGTGTGCCTTGCTGGGCCCCTTCCAGGGCTCTAAAGGGATCCCATGCTGGTGAGGGGTTCCGAAGCATAAGCTCCATTGCAATATCCATACACCAAAAAAAAAAAAAAAAAAAAAATATGTAGATGCTTCCATGAAGAAGCCCTAAGCCCTGGGAGATAGTCAAGGTGGAGAAGTGCCCTGTGCCAGCTAGTAACAGGTGCCCCATCAAGCAATACATTTTGTTTGGTATACATATAAGAAAAAAACTCAGTGCTGGTCCCAGCAGGCTAGCTTTAAGGCTGAGAAGAAAGGCAGCCAGGGGCGATACTACTCTGAACAATTCAGTTCTAATTCAGTGTGCCTGCCTCATTCCTCTAAACACATGCTCTGCAGTTGATTTACTGGCATGCCTTAGAAGGCAGCTGCTCCAGCTAGCTCCTCTCAGAGGATTCTTCCTCTTGTCAGGTGGCTCACTGAAGTATTTCTTTTAACCAAATACATTCCCCTGGGAGAAATGATGGTGATCTTTTTCCCCAAACTTATTATGTTTCCAGTTATATTTTAGTGGCTTTTGTGGTCTGACTTCCCAAGCAGTTGCCCTGCTGGCCATCTACTTAACACTGTTCTGGAGACCATCATAGAAGCCCGTGCCCACCTCAATTCTTGCCATTTTGGATGACTCTTAGGTGAAATGCATGTGGTTTAGAGAAGAGAGCAATATCCTGGGAGTAAACCAGAGTTCAAATCTGCTTCTGCCACTTACAGCGTGTCTGCTTAACCACACTGAGCCTCAGCAGAACCACCTTCAACTGAGGCTAATAATATTTACCACCAACATGTAATGAGGATTAGAGTTAATCACAAGGACATCTCTAGTTTGCTGTAGACACCTAGAGGGTAGAGGACAGGGTGGCTGCCAAACACCCTACAGTGTACCCCACCAGAAAGGAACCCTACTGTTCCTTATAATCGAGCAAAGTTCAGGACTTTTGTTCCATAGTTTTATGAAGAGACTTCTCTAAACAAATAATAAACAAACAGCTAGATGTGAGCTCTAATCCAAGCCACATTTACAGTTTACCCAGCTCTTAAGTGTTCAGTTAGGTGAGCCAATATTATTTAAGCCAGTTTGATTGTTTTCAAGTTATTACAACTGAAAGCTCCCTAACCAATCATGGTAGACATGGAGTTGGACTGGGCTACTTCCCCTTCAAGGAAGGACTTTTTGCCCCCGATACAGGGAGTGTTGTTGGTGAATAGTCAGCTGTCAGCCCTTCAAGGATTGTTTCCAAAGTAGAGAACTGCCTCACCCGAAGTCAAGCTCTTCTGGGGCAGACAATATCTGGTGACTTGCTGAGGTGCGGCCATTTGGACCTAACTCTGGACAACTCTGAGTGGTCATTTAAGGTCCAGAGCTCCCTGTGGGGTCAGTAATGGCTGTTGTTCAGGCCTGCAGTGCAGCTGTACCTCTCCTTCTTCCAAATCCTGTTTCACCTCCTTCCCTAGTAAACATCCTGAACCCTAAACCCTCTCTCAGAGTCTGCTTCCTGAAGGACATAAACTGTATCGCTGATAAACCCCAATACTCAACCGTCCAATAAACATTAGCGGACAGTTTATTAAGAGGAATACACAATGTTAGTAGTCCTAAAACAGAAGCTTGCTGAGGGCAGGGATTTTTTTTTATTGATTAGCTATAACCAGCACCAAGAACAATGCCTAGCTACTCACGCATCTATCCAACAAATTGCGATTCACTGTCTTCTATATGCCTTGCTATTTAGAACACAGTTAGTGAATAAACAAAGAAATGGATGATTGAGTGAAATATTAAGCTCTTCCTCCACAGATGCAAACAACTTTAGTTAAATCATTTGAAAGCAAGGGCAGTATTTTAAGCTTTTTCATGGTCCTCTTCTTTCTCCACATGAAGCTATTCTCCATTCTTTTCACTTTCTATAAATCAGGGTGTATAGGGTAGTCTGCATATACTTCTCTGATTGCCCACCTTATTCACTACCAATCTTCCTCCATAATAATTATCTGAATAGTGTTAAACTTCCTCCTGTGAGTCCCCCATGGCATGAAACCTAACAGGTACGTGTTGATTGATCATTTGTTCTGCTGACATTCCAGTTCAATTTACATTTAAGATGGGTCTCTACTTTTCTTTTGCTTCCATCCCACATTCCAGGATGAACATTTTGAAGAGGATGAAACATAGACGATGAGATCCTGGATTGATGATTCAGTCTTACATAGCTTTATACTCTCAGAGTCTAGCACAGCATCCGATACAGAGAAGGTCCCCCAAATGGCCCAAATTTAACCCCTCTTATGATGGTAAAGAGTGGAGAAAGTTGCTTAGTTTGACTAGCACTTCTTTCCAGCGGGGAGGAGCATGGCTGCTGTGGTTAAATAATATTCATTGCTAGTAGTTACAAAGCACTTACTTGAATGTCCAACACTGTACCAAGTACGGTAACTGGATTATTTTCTCACAAAAACCATGTGAAATAAAGTTTTATTATTATATTAAATGTGAGAATGTACCTGAGAAAGTTAAAGTATATAACCTAAGATCAAATAACTAGTAAGAGCAAAGTAAAGATTCAAAACAAGTCTGTCATTAGTCCATTCTTAACTTCTAATATAACAAGTTTCTTCAGGTGATGTAAATGTACTGTTTCGTAAGTGAACCCTTAGAATATCAGAAAGTAAGAAAAGACCATAAAATTTTGAATATAAAGTATACATATATATTTGAATTATTATCAATTCTACTCACCTTAGTTAATCTACGAAATTAAGAGTTGGTTTGATTATGTCCACTCTATGGGAAATAATAGGTGAAAATATTTTCCACCATCGTAATTATCTTATCATTTTCTCTGACTTATCTCAGACTATTTTATTCTCTAATTCAACAGATATTATTTGAATGTCTCATGTGTTCTCGGCTCTACTCTAGGTACCAGGAAACAAAAGTCATAAGGTATAACCTTGCCCTCAAGGAGCTTATGGTCATATAAAGACAAAAATCAACACATAAACAAGAAGTCCTAAGATAATACGACAAATGCCAGATTTGAGGGACTGATTATTCCTCTCTGACTGAAGCACAGAGAGGAAGGACTAACTTTTGGGGGGTGCAAGGTGTGTTGAAACAGGGAATCCTCCACAAATAAGGCTCCCCTTTAACTGTCTGAAGGATAAATAGGAAATAGGTGGGTGAGGGAGTACCTAGAAAGTACATTCTGGCAGGGGGTCAACACAGACGAAGGCATAGAAGCCTGATCTAACAGTATATTTAATAATATGAGTATACATTTCACTATTGCTTAAAGCAAGTGTTTGAGAGGGATAAAAATGGGGAGGTAACAGGGTCCAGCAGGAGGTTGGGGGCAAAAGGCAAGAGGCTGCTGGGAAAGTAACCATGAGTGCCGAGCACTTCTTGTCAAGAAGTTCAGATGCTCTTCTGTGAAGAATAAAGACCTATGGAAGGATTGTCAAGCAAGTGATTGATAGGATTGTGTTTTCTTATCAGTATTTCAGAAAGATCCCTCTGGCAACAGTGTTAAGGATGGAGTAGAAGTGCCCTCAGGTTGGAAGCAGAGTTCATCAGGAGGTTATTATGGGGGTCCAGCCTGGACATGGTGTAAGTCCAGCTAGGCACTGGCAGCTGGGATGAAGAGGATGGCATTTTTGATAAGTATAGGAGGCATAACTACTGGATTGTGGAACTAACTAGATGAGATGGATGAATGGAGAAAAGCAAGGTTCCTGACTTGGGTAATAGCCAACATTTGTTATAAGACAGGAGGAGGGGATTGAGGGGAGGGGAGAGAGATAATGATGCATACTGAGCTTAGGTGTTTGTGAGACATCCCCAGAGGGATGTGCAAGAGGCAGAAGAAATGATATTAATGATAAATATAATCATTTATGTGGCACTCTTCTCAGCATTTCATATATATTAACCCTTCCGATCATTATGCAACCTAATGAGAAGGAACTGAATCGCAAAGAGGTAAGTAACTTACATGCTCGCACAGCTGGTATAAGGCTTGACTAAAACCATCTTGTTCCAAAGCTTACATTTTATCAAGGACTTTTGGAGATTATTGAACTTTTTTACGTAGGAGGTGTTATATTCAGATTTTTTTTAAGGAAGACTATTCTGTCCGTTGTGTGAAAAAATGGCTACACGGGCAATACTGGAAGGAGGAGATGAGTTCCTTCATCCGAAAGGTTAACACAATTGCGAACTGGCAGGGCTTGTTTGTGATGGGTGTTGTACCATTTGGTACAACAGGGCAAGAAGAATTTGAGATGGAGCCAAACACAGACCCTGGCACAAAGTCTACATATAATACACTTCATCTCTCCCCACTCATTTCTATTTTCCTTCATTTCTCTTGTCTTATTAAAAAAAATAATAAAGTCCCTGCATCATCCACAATAGCACTGCCTCTCAGAAATAAGTGTAGGTCTCTGGAGAGAGGATGAACAGTTTTGGATATGTACATTTCAGAATTATCAAATACACAGGTGGCAGTTAAATCTTTGAACACAGATGAAATTCACACTCTCTGATGTATTCTTTCCCCTGATACTAAGACACACACACACACACACACACACACACACGGAGGTTCATGAGTAGTCTCAACATGTTTGAATGAGGCAAATGAATTTGGCCAAAAGAGGATTACTTGGCCTGAAAACAACCATTCTCTGTGAGGGTTTTGAGGGATAAATTTGACATCTCCCGGTATAGTACAACCTTCCTTTGTCCTTTGATCTTGTCAGACCTCCCTGTTCCTCATTTTGCAACCTCATGGTATGCCTGGTAAAAGGTAAAACTTTAAAATGCTTGCTTTAAATAAAAGCATAATGTTCATTTAGCAGGAATGTTGTAGCATGCTACAGAGTGCAGTATATTGTAGTAAAAATACTAATCAGAAGTGAGGAA
Organism: Tursiops truncatus; assembly: GCF_011762595.2. NCBI lineage: Eukaryota > Metazoa > Chordata > Mammalia > Artiodactyla > Delphinidae > Tursiops > Tursiops truncatus. The sequence goes on from NC_047042.1 coordinate 52,891,767, forward strand.
AGTAAAGTCCGTTAAGATACTTTTTTGGTGAAGCATTTTATAGTGATAATATCAACATAAAATTATGTTATACCATAAAGGATCTTTCTCAAGCTTGTGTTAAATTTTCTGGTTTATCATCTTTAAACAATTAAAAAGCTATAAGGGTAAAAAACCCAGTGACAGTAATTATTAAGATAGAACTGAAATCATTAACCTCTACCATACCTAAGCAGTTTCAAAATGTTCCCATATTTCAACACATTCTGTTTGCAGATCTTTAATATAAAGTTTGCTTTTCTAATAAATATAAGGAAACCACCTTACTACCAGTTATAAGGGCAAGTAAGCATGCTGAAAAATGTAATCAAGTCAGTGATACGGGATGCTACATTAATGTTGTTTTGATGTTATTAAGCCTGAAAATTGACCTCCCCCCCCCCCCCAGAAACTCTGCAACACTTCTCTCCTTTCCTGGGACAGAGTACTGATAAAGCCCTCAGTTTCCCCCTTCAATTCCACACTTAAGTTAGGTCATCATCGACATTAGGTTTTGTAATGATGTACTTACTACCCACCCCTGCATTTCTTTTTCTTTTTAAATTTAGTGCCCCACATAATTAAGATGTTCCTAAGAAGAACTAAACCTGATTTATCAATATGGTAATAAATGAGCACCTTTTATTTTATTTGACTGGGTCCCATTCCAACTCTGCAGCACAGACTTTGCTTTCATAATTTTGTGAATAAAGAAACTGAGACTCATAAAGTTTCAGGAGCTTTCCTAAAGGGTCACCGCTGGCCAGCTCCGTGATTGACTCTGCAGCGTTGCTGAACAGCAGTCCGTGGGTGTTTGAAAGCCTTTAGCTTGGTGTCATGCAGTCCGGGATGTTTGCTAATTCAACTGATGATGGGAATAGCAATCACAAGCAGATAGTATTGTTTCCACTTAAGCTGATTATAGTTTCAATTTCATATTTTGTTTTATGTTGGACACGAGGATGTCTTAGCCTAATCATCCAAGTAGCGTTTTCTCTCAGATCAGGCACTAAACTCCTCAATCTGGGGAGGGAGTCAAGAAGCTTCAGACTAATAATTTAATAGCACAGGATCAAACTACAGAATCAGTATTTCTTTCATTCATTTGAAAAAAAAAAATCCCCACTTGACCCCATCCCAAGTCCACTCCACAGATGCACTCCCACTGCTTCTCTCAGTGGCCGTATATCATCTGACTTCTCCCTGCTCTGACCAGGCCTATCTCTCTCCATTCCCCACACTTGTCTCAATGCCCTCAGTACCTCGACATTCATGAAGGCAGGCGTAATTCTATTTACGCTTCTCCATGCCCAGAAGTAAATAGTTTTTATTAATTAACCAGTTAAAAAAATTAAATGAACAGGGTTCTGTCTTGTTTCTGCTGTCCTTGGAGGAGCTGTGGTCCTCACTCTGAAACCCTGTCACTGCCTAGGACTGTACAACCTGCTTCTTGGTTTCCCTTTCTCTTGAATCTTCCCCCTCTTGTCCTCTGCTTAGAGGTCGAGCTGGCTTCAGGAAATTAGGCCTGTCTGGTCAGATCCAAACTCATTTTGACAGATAATTAACCTTCCATATCATCCCATTTAAAGAAAAGTATTTCATTGATTGCTTCTCTAAAATTTGAATGGTGTTATGTTTTCCTGCATTGGTTCAGTCCTGTCTATTTGAGTGTTATGACAACAAATATGCCCCACACAAAAGACACACGCGTTTGCAAGTGGGACGGGTTTTCTTTGTCGTATTAGAGGGCTACTAGTTTTTATCATAGTAGTCTCCCCTGACCTTATGCCTACTTTCCCTGCGACAAAGAAGACACATGCTGTCTATTTTCCTCAACACCCCCCCTTGACCCCTCTTTTGACTTAACTTCCAATCATGCATGGTATCTCTACTTCTCTCCTTATTTAGGTTGGCATCAGCACGTCCCTTGTAGCCAAGCAACCAGGGTACCTGTCCCTGGGCTCCCAGCTTTACTAGGCCCACTCTTGCCCACCTCCAGCTTCACCCTTCCCTGCAGGGCAAGGAATCATTGGGGCCAAGCATTCACACCTCTCAACACTCCACAATCCCATTTCTATATCTATTTCCAAATACAAGGGGACATGGAATTTCCTGCCCAAGTGGCTGGAGTGTTCACTTGTATGTGTGAGGCTATGCAGAGGGAAAGAGGGTCCCAACAGGAGGGGAAGGAGGTTGTTCGGCCAGGATCCTCCATTTGCTTTGCCCTCTTGCCCGAGGACCACACATCTTAGAGGTGGACCTGATCATCCTAAGTATCATGCCCATTAATTTATCCTGCCCCCACCGAATGATCTCTCTGCTGCTCCACAACGATGCTTTCTCAACACAAGAGCCAACTGCAAATGAGATCTTAGCATTTTGCTACTTATAACAATCCACTTGCCTCCCGTTGAACTTACAGTGGCCTCCAAGATCTCATCTTCCACCATCTGTCCTTTACTCCCCAGGTTCCATCCACAAGGACCTCCTCTACCAGCTCAGTCCTTCCTCAGAAGTGTTCCTCCCTCTGTCCCAGATCTTCACAAAAATGGCCCTTCTCTCTTGTTCAAGCTCTGTCCCAGAATACACCTTCTCAGGTAGGTCTTCTGTGGCCACCCAATCTAACTTAATCCTCAACAATACCCCCGTTGTTCTATAACTCATCACACTAATTTTTATAGCAATAATGATCTTAACATTTTGCATTTAAGAATTTGTTTTCATTATTTGTCTCCCAGCTGTAAAATGTAAGGCTGCACAGTAGCAAGAGTCTTGCCCATTGTGTTTATGGATCTATCTCATTGCCATGAACAGAGCCTAAAGCATGGTAGACATTCAATAAACACTTGTTGAAGGAAGGAGGGAGACAAGGAAGAAAGAAAGGATAAAAGGTAGGGAGAGGAAAAAGACAGATGCCGGTAGGGAGGGTCTAGGATCAGACAGAAGCAGAGATCAGCCTCCCAGAAAATATCTGATGCCTCCTCATTCCACACTGTAAAAATGAATGAATGAACGATTCAGACGTGTCTCTTAAAATAGGCAGGGCATTTGTCTATTGGAAGATGGAGACATAAAATAGACAGACATTCCTAGTGCCCTGTGTCAGCTGAGAAATAACAAAAATGAAAACAGATTTACCTAGTGCCTGGTTGTCCCTTCTTGGTTCTCATTTCTCGGTTTCCTTCATTCCTATGTCACAACCATTTCCTAACCAGTGGTATGTTCCAGGCATTTCTCCAAAAAACTAGTCTTTAGAGGAAAATCTATTCTGCTGTGATTCATATATTCACAACCAATTCATCAAATATTTATCAAACTTGTACTATGAGCTAGGCACTGTACTGGTGTGCAATGTTTTTCCACCCCTGAAGGTCTGCATGATTTTATTATTACATAGTGAACACACAAGGTAGGAATTAGTTTTCTGAAAGACAGCGTGAATGCCAGGAAGAAGGACACCGAGGAAGAGGACAAGGCTAATAAGGACACTTACTCCAGTGAAAGCCTCCGCCTGCCAGGTAAGTCACATGCTCTAGGAGACAGACACAGGGTTCTGAACTCTGCATGAAACTTGGTGGGTAAAGAAGAGTTTTGTTGTTGTTGTTTTTAATTTTTATTGGAATAGAGTTGATTTACAATGTTGTGATAGTTTCAGGTGTACAGCAAAGCGATTCAGTTATACCTATACACATATCCACTCCTTTTTAGATTCTTTTCCCATATAGGCCATCAGAGTATTGAGTAGAGTTCCCTGTGCTATTCAGTAGGTCCTTATTAGTTATCTATTTTATATATAGCAGTGTATATATGTCATACTGAGTGAACTAAGTTAGACAGAGAAAGACAAATATCGTATGATATTGCTTATACGTGGAATCTAAAAAATGGGGGATACAAATGAACTTATCTACGAAACAGAAATAGAGTTACAGATGTAGAAAACAAACTTATGGTTATCAGGGGGCAAGAGGGGGGAGGGATAAATTGGGATATTGGCATTAACATATACACACTGCTATATATAAAAAAAGAAGAGTTTTAAGGATAAACACTGTATATTAAGTAGCAGCATGGCTACAGTTGTGAAAATGTAACTGTACAGGGTAAGAAGAGATTAAAGTCACATGTGAGTGCTGAAATTGGACAGTAAGTGGCAAAAGTGGCAATAACACTTCAACATAGAACCTATTCCCTATGTTCTCCCTTCTATAACAGTGCTATCAAGAGAAGACCAGTAATCAGCATTATGCTAGAACTTCAGTTTCTACCTTCAATTCTCTTATTACTCTCATACTATTACTGTCAATATAAGAGTGTCCCTACAGGTCTTGGGATTTTTTTCAGAATCAATAAGAGACATCTAATCTGTTTTATTCAACAAAAGACAGAAAGAAAAAGAGAGAGACAGAGAGAGAGAGAGAGAGAGAGAAGAGAACAATGTGAGGAAGGGAAGAAGTAAATTACAAACAATGATTGTTAGAACTGAAAAGACAATGACTATAGCAAAAAACCAAAAACAAAAAAAATCAAGGTGTAAGCCTCTGTCAAAAATAATAACATTTATACAAAACTCTTCTTTTATCCCCATTGGAAAGTTCAAATACAAATTAGTTTATTTTAATATTATTCTTAATATTACTTTAGTAAATGTTCAAAATTAGCTGAAGAGAGAATTCACCCAAATCAACTTTACTATTCAGCTTAAGTTGCATATATATGTATATATATATATATATTTTTTTTTTTTCTAGATGCTGGAGTTAACACAGAAATGAGAGCACCTGAGGTAAAGGAAAAGTGACAAGAAACATGGTTGAGTTCAGCAACAAGATTCCAGGTGTCTGTCCAATAGAATTTATGACTTTCTGCTATAAAGACAATGAGAAGGTAAATGCAATAAGGGCATGGTTTTGACTAAAGTAATGTCACTTATTCATTCGACAGAATATCCTTCTGACAGCTAGTATTATAGAAGTCACAACCAAAATGTCTTTTACAAAATTCTCCCAGAAGAAACAGATTCTATACAATTTTGCAGAATAATATATTATGAAGCTCATATTTATATCTAAATTTAATGATTTGTATCAACAGAATTTTTGATCATGTTTAAAATGTTTCAATGCTATGGAAGAAATGAATGATTTTAAGCACAGTTGACTTTAACTAAAGAATATATTTGAAGAGAAACCTGGCAATATCTATTAAAATTAAAATTAAGATAGCAATAACTCTCCTGAGATTCTTTTATACTGCAGTAAAAGCACACACACAGGCATGCACACACAGGTCTGTGAGTAGGTGAATGGTTGAAAAAACTGACATATCTATGTCAAGGAACATTATGTAGCTAGTAAGCAGAATGAGTATAATCTGCATCTATTGACCAAAAGTGATACCTATAATATTCTTTTAACTAAAAATCTAAAGTTGGAGGACAAAGTTTATGCTGTTCTTTCATCTTAATAAAATCTCAAACAAAATAATAATGAATATATGAATTTGTGTATGTATTTGTATATATTTTGAGAATGATGTGAAATGACATACACATTGTCAAAAATTGTTAGCACAGGAAGGTAAGAATTAAGAGGAACTGTAGTGATTAACTTTTTCTCTATTGTTTAAAAAGCAATTTTGAGCTTCCCTGGTGGCACAGTGGTTGAGAATCTGCCTGCTAGTGCAGGGGACACGGGTTCGAGCCCTGGTCTGGGAAGATCCCACATGCAGCGGAGCAACTAGGTCCGTGAGCCACAACTACTGAGCCTGCGCATCTGGAGCCTGTGCTCTGCAACAAGAGAGGCCGCAATAGTGAGAGGCCCGCACACCGCGATGAAGAGTGGCCCCTGCTTGCCACAACTAGAGAAAGCCCTCGCACAGAAACGAAGACCCAACACAGCCAAAAATAAATAAATAAATTAGGTAATTAAAAAGCAAATTTTGTTAAATGAATAATGAACCCTGTTTTGAAAAAGGAAGAAAATTTCCTAGATATTTTATTGAAAGGTCTTTTAATAAGATATTTAATGCACCTTTAAAACATCAGTATTGTATTCTCTATTAAACTTTAAACGGTATCTGGGAAGAAAAGAGTATCATAAGTGAGTCCTGATGGACACATGAATTAATCAAGTGACTCTCTGATTATCTGGGACATGACTCCAAGGCTCATGCACTTATGATATAAGGAATGAGTTGTAAAACCATAACCATAGAGCAAGCATTGGAATTTTGCCAATTTTCCATTTTAATTATATTATAGATTGAAAATGGTGTGACTTTGTTTTATAGGAGCAATTATTGTAGACCACTTGAATATTGATTTATTTTAAGAATCTGATTCTGTGGCAATAAACTATAATCCCATTTCATCTGGGACTGGAAAGGAAGTCTTACAGAAAGTTCAAGATGCTGCATTGATGGATAAAATTCCATATGTAAGTCACTTGGTAATAATCTTTTTTTTGTCATTTCCATTAAAAATGTTCTAAAACTTTAATCTATATTCTAAAATATGCATTTAAATTGAAAGCATCAGCACTTTGAACCTAGAACAGCCAAGCTGTGGTACCCTGTTCATTAATGGAAAATGATATTTATTTCTGGATTTAGAGGGAAATTTTCAACTGCTCAAAGGAGTTATATCCAGAGAAGTATAGATTCTGGCATATATTTTTAAAACTTTTTCACTTGAAACTTGATAATAAAGAATAAATATATCCATCAGGATCCTGTTGCTTTTGGTAATACCTCAATTAAACAGAAGTCAGATTTTCTCAATCAGTTCTTTATATCTGCATCTCCATCTCAGAGTGCTTAAATTTATGGTTATGTGACATTCACTTTGACTAAGTGCTGAAGCTGTGGAAATGAACCAGATATGCTAATGAATGTTGAACAATAGGATCTTTGAGGGATAGAAGGGCAGAAGCATTTTTCAATGTATGTGGTATAAATACTTACACTATGGCCAATTTCAAGCTACCAAATATTTAAAAACCAGGTGGCAAATTTCCTAAAATTCTAATAGTCAGCTCTTGCAAACCAATACGAGCCAGCTCCAACACATCATCCAGGTGTACTATAAGGTCAGCCCAATCTTCCGACAGTGATGATCATCCTGATAAGAAGCAAATGGCAGCCTCCATTTGGTGGAGCATTTGGCTTGGTGAGAAAACGTGATTCTTCCTATCTTCTCCCACATAGCCTGCTCAATGACCCTGTACTAACCAAGGTGATTTCCCATTCTTATTGTATATATGGTACCTCAAGGAGCCCCAGAACACAGCTAGATAATTATTAAATGCTCACAAGACATGATTATTAATGATATAATAATGATGGCAATAGCTAATTTTCATAATCCAAAGAGGAAGCACTTGGGAAATGTGACTACAAATATGTTTGCTATTTACTGAGAAACTAAAATTATGTTTTTACTTTGTCAGTATGTGTTTTATACAAAAGCATAACCCTGAAACTGAAGCAAAGGGCTAGACAATTTGTCATACAGATTCCATATTTAAGATCCTACTTTGCTTTACCTAAAAGTAATCCTTATTCTACCTTGAACTTGGCTTTGATTTATCTCATAAAATCTACAAGAGGTCAAGCAAAACCATTAACTAATCCAAAGAAAGGAAACAATTAAGAGCAGTCCTTAGGGAATGGTGAGACAGGTACTATAACCAGTTAAGCAAAGGAAACTTCTGTAACAAAAACTCTGAATTTTCTATCTCTATCATCTTTGCATTATACAACTTCTCTTATTTCAAGACCATCTTTCAATCTAGTAGCAGGCTTATATTCTAATTAAGTTATCTTCTTAACACAATTGAATTAAGGACTTATTTTTAATTGCAATGTATTATCACTTATTAAAATAATTATCATAGTATTATGTAAAAAGTGCCAATCACTATTCTTGATCTTTTAATATACATTATCTCTAATATTTTTGGTAAAAATGCCAGAAAACTGCTATTTTTCCCTATGAGTAAGTGGAGGAAATCAGAGTTTAGAGAAATTAACTAACATTTAAAATCACACAACCAGTAAATATATCACTGCCAGGATCTGAATTCAGGTCTGTCTATTTTGATAGTCTACACTATATTTTCCATATTTTTTAAATAAGAGAACTCTTGTTTTCTGCATTACTGAGATTTGTCTTTGCTTAATGGTATTTGATCATCTAAATCTCCCAACAGTCAATAGCACTTCCAATACACCATAAACTCTAAGACATGAAATCCTACAACAATGATGTTACTGGTGTTAAGGAATTATCTGTGGCTGCTGATGCTTGTCCACACAAAGAAGTGAGGAGAGTAATGTGAGGTACAATCCCAAACTTGAAGTTAACCACAGGAATTTAACATAATTTTAAACTCAGAAATAAAGGGTAAGTTCAACCATCTTAAAAAATTACCTGCCCTAAGGAAGAGTCAGAAAACAGGTAACTTCAGGCATATGAAAAAATGTAAGTTCATTAAGTTAGTTCATTAAGTTATTCAGGGTATAGTCTCAAGAATATATGACTATGTCCAAATATATGAAGCTATTAAAGCAAGTGAGGAATAATGGTTGTAAGAAATAAATTTCAACTGGCTATAATAACCAGACTACATCAGTGATCTAATGAATTGTATTCTATCTTGTGGGTATATTTGCATTAGAATCACTCTCTCTGGAGGCTGAAAAACAGCAAGTAGCAGGATATATCTAACACCTGGGAAATCAGGAACTATATGGGCAATCTCAAACTAACTCAAACTTCCCAGTTTCTTTTTTCAAAATTGGTCAAAATAGAAAATCGAAACTGAAATTTCCAAGATCGGAAACATATCTTCCAGATCATTTGCAATAGCAATAACTTTATGATTCTAACAAGCCTGAATGCTTTAGGGGGATTCACTGAACTAGCTACCTAACCACACTATCCACCTATCTAGACATTTTTTCAAACAATCACAGGAGAGAAGGCTTTATTCAGCCCATCAGAACCCTGTCGTTCTACTTTCACCATTTACTATGATGTTAGCTGTGGGCTATATGTTGGCATCCCAGTCAGACTTGATCTTAATCATGCTCAGTCCCTTGCAATGAAATGCGAGAGTCTGTCATACAGAGTAAAGTAAGTCAGAAAGAGAAAAACAACTACCATATGCTAACATATATATATATATGAAATCTAAAAAAAAAAAAAAGAAAAAAAGATTCTGAAGAACCTAGGGGCAGGACAGGAATAAAGATGCAGAGGTAGAGAATGCACTTGAGAACACGGGGAGGGGGAAGGGTAAGCTGGGACAAAGTGAGAGAGTGGCAGTGACATATACACACGACCAAATGTAAAATAAATAGCTAGTGGGAAGTACCTGTTAAGCACAGGGAGATCAGCTCAGTGCTCTGTGACCACCTAGAGGGGTGGGATAGGGAGGGTGGGAGAGAGGGAGACGCAAGAGGGAAGAGATATGGGAACATATGTATATGTATAACTGATTCACTTTGTTATAAAGCAGAAACTAACACACCATTGTAAAGCAATTATATTCCAATAAAGATGTTAAATATATATATATATTTTAAATCTTGAATAAAAAGTAAAATAAAGTTTTAAAAAAAATTAGCCATGTAAACTTTGCAGGAAAATTGTTTGCCACTTCCCACGATGTGAGCCAACACAATACAGGTTATATTCTCTATGTGCACTGGTTTTAGATTGTATTAAAGAACTAGTAAAGTCTGAGAACCACTTGTCTTGTCCCACCCTTCATTCCATAGATACTTAGCAAAATTTAGTGTCCTGTTAAGATCCTGGTAGTAAATTAGCATTAAGTCAGAATTACAGGCTAGGCCTTCTAATTGTCAGTTAGTTTCTCAATCAATAAATAAGTAATAAACAGGGCAAAATCTAAGTTAGACTATGAAATACAAAGTTGAATAAGATACTTTTTTTGTTTGAGTACAGGAGAGTCAGAAAGGCAAATCAATGTCATAATACAGTGGGGAAATTAGTACAAAACTCTTGTGAAAAGGGAGTCACAAAATACACAAGGAAGACATCAAGTGAGTTTTTTAAAGAGCTAGAGATAAGAAGTGTAATTTGAAGTAATTTAAATAGCAGATGTATTACCACACAGCAAAAGAGGGAGGTATTCAGGAGTAACCCAAGATCTGGAAGCAAGAAAAGCAACAAGTAACTGAAATATAACAAGAAGGTCAGAAAGGGCTGAATGAGACAGGAAACAGGACTAGAACATAGAAAAGGCTTTTCAAGACCCTTAAGCACCATGCTAGAGAACTTGGACTTAATTCTGTGAAAGGGGTAAACAGTCAAATGTTCAAGGAGACATATTTGAGGCTGCGGTTCTAAAGTTCTCTCTGGCCACAGAGTGGAGGATGGACTGAAAAGAGTCACAGAGATGGAGGCAAGAAAACCACAAGAGAAGAGATAATGACAATAAATAAAAAGAGAAATTTAAGATCTGGATTTGTGTGGATATGGGAGAAGCTAGAAGAGAAAGGACTTCTGGATGACTCTGAGGTTTCTAACTGAACAACTGGATACAAGATGACACCACTAACTAAAAAAGCATAAGGAAAAGAAGAAATAACCTGCCAAGGAGTGGGGAGAGGATGAGGTCATGAGTTTTTTCCTAAGTCTGAGGGCATCTGGGAATACACTGGTAGATACAGGCAGCAGGCAGTTCTACCACCATCTTTTCATGTTTCCTTTTCTATTAACTTATTTTAGCTCCTAATATCCCTTAATATGTATTCTGTGAAGCTGGTCTTATTACAAGGATATTGCTGACCTCTTTTGGAGGGGGGCTGATGCTCTGAATTTAAACAACAATCGTTACTGTTCTTAAATGTTGTAGATTTTGTGTTCTGTGAGCACCTTGCCCTTAACTAGATGAGCAGAGTGAATCATAATTGCTTTTCACTATAAACAAAACAGTGCTTTTAAATGTAAACCACAGTACATTTGTTAAAATGTTTTCCCATAAAGAATTATAGATTCTTGGGCTTCCCTGGTGGCACAGTGGTTGAGAATCTGCCTGCCAATGCAGGGGACACGGGTTCGAGCCCTGATCTGGGAAGATCCCACATGCCGCGAAGCAACTAGGCCTGTGAGCCACAACTACTGAGCCTGTGCGTCTGGAGCCTGCGCTCCGCAACAAGAGAGGCCGCGATAGTGAGAGGCCCGCGCACCGTGATGAAGAGTGGCCCCTGCTTGCCACAACTAAAGAAAGCCCTCGCACAGAAATGAAGACTCAACACAGCCAAAGAAATAAATATAAAAATAAATTAATTAAAAAAAAACGAATTACAGATTCAAAGTGTGTATTTGCAAAAGTTAATAGAGAAACGCTTTGAATGGCTCTCAGTGAGTTTCTCATCAACCATGACATTTTATGGCTGATACTATATTATGTTTCTCAACGACATCGTTTCAAGCACTTCCATAACTAAGTGTGTTCTATAACCCATTCAGAAAATATTTCATTTAATTCAACATTTCATTTAGATATTTGCAATTAATAGTAGGAGTTAGTTTTATTTTGCTATATTTGAAACAATGAAGGGTGATGATGTAAAATGATATTAACACTATTGTGTTTAACTCTATAATATTCACATGGAAGAAATTTCTGCCTTAGGCTGCAGACATTAGTAATTAAAAGATAAGTCTGTAATTAAAAGATAAAGGGCATGCATATCTTTATTTTTTTGAAGAGTTTTTTGATGTGGACCATTTTTAAAGTCTTTATTGAATTGGTTACATTACTGCTTCTGTTGTAAGTTTTGGTTTTTTGGCTGCGAGGCATGTGGGATCTTAGCTCCCCGACCAGGGATCAAATTGGCACTGCCTGCATTGGAAGGTGAAGTCTTAACCACTGAACAGCCAGGGAAGCCCCATGGGGCATGCATATCTTTAAAATGACCCTCATTCTATGTCAAGAAGTTAAATGTTTCCTTGTTTATCCTATTAGCATGCCTCAGAGCATCCTGGCATTAATCAGGAGGAACGTCAGACAACCATGAGTTGATTTAGAAATCATTTTATTTTTTTTAAAGGAGCATCTCAAGTTTCTTCTTTCAGCATTTTGACTATGATTTACTTCACAGCTATCCTTGATTTTCATATTAGTTTTACACATACAATTCCTGTGCAAGAAGTCAGTAAAACAGGCATATTTTATGTAATGAAGCACAGAAATGAATATACTCTCATATTTTATTAGCAAAGATTGAATTGCTAATATTGTATTGTGTACATATTATATACAGTATTTTGCTACCTCTCCTCCAGATTTTAAAAATCTGCTTCCACCTCATATCTCCACAATACAAATATGATATATTCTGGTCTATGAAAAAAAAAAGTGTTTTGAGCTAATTTTGCCTAAGAAGCAGAAGAGGATAAAACTCATTCACAAACTCTAGATTTCAATGTCATCAGTGATTCCCTTGGTTATCTTAGAGGGGATGGAGTACTTGATAAAGTAGAACACATTTCTATCCTATCCTTCTGAGTGGGACCAGCTCTGCACTAGTCTCAAATTATTATAGCTGAAATTAGAGCTCATTTCACAATGGAACTTTTTTCCCTAAGACTTACAGAGATCGTAACCTAATTATATAAGAAAACAAAGTTTAGAAATCATTAGGAATCCCAACCCTTTAATATGGCTCAGTGTCAGTAGTGAAAAGTCTCATTTTGTAAACATTTTAAGGCAAATCATTCTCACTATCTCAATCAATACCAAGTAGGCATGTCCTACATCTTATCCAAAGTGAGACAACTTTAACAATACTCTCTAGAAAAATCCTCATGAAACTCCTCAAACAGGCTTTTTTCATCTTCCGAAGTTAAAGAACTTCGAGCAGAACTTTCAGAGATATTCTCATTTCTATATACAGCAAGTACATGGCAAGCAAATATTAAAACTGAGACTAAAGTCCAACTCCTTCTCTGAATCCATAGCCAGAATGTGTGTTCTTTACCAGTACTTGCTACTGTCTATAGTTGAGCTGAACTAGAAAAAGTGTAGCTCGTTTCTCAGCCTTCTTTGATCTTTTATCATGCTTTGACTCCACTGGCAGGAATAGTTTACTTAAAAAATAACTCTGAATCTTAACTTTAAAACTTAATATCACTTCTATGTTCTAGATGCACACACCATAACTTTAAATTTATATTTAACTTTAAATTTAACTTTAAATTTAACTTTAAATTTAACTTTAAATTTATATTTAAATTTAACTTTAAATTTATATTTGAATTCAACTTTAAATTTATATTTTGATACATGTGTTAAATTGATTCAGTTCAGTTACCAAAACCAGCACAATCAACAGCTTCTTCTAGTATGATGGCATTTATTATATGCTGGTAAAATACAGTATGAGGCCCAAAGCAACAATCTGGCATCACAGAACAATGTCAACACTAAAATACTATTCAGAGACCTTTCTCAACCTTTTAGGTGGCCCGTACTAGTAATCTTAACTGGTCAGTTCGACTTCCTCCTGGTGTTTTTAAGAGCCAGTTCATTCTGGCAGGCCAATTCGAAAATAGTTCTACTGAAATATGGACTTCGTTCATAGGACTCATGCAAATTTCTTTTTTTCTGTTTTTGGGAGGGGGTTACGGTGATTTATTGATAACATCTGTCCTTAAATTTTCTTTAGGTTAAAATGTTCTCATCCATGTAATGTACCAAGTAATTAAAGAGATTTAAAGCTCATTTTGCAGGAAAATATCGGTTATACCTACAGGCATTCCAAAGACTCACTGATGTGAGAAAGTAGATAAACCTTGTAGCAAGAAAACAATTTTGGTTTCCACATCTTCACAGCAGCATGCCAAGTCAGGCTCTTTAATGTCTGATAACTTAAGCATGTAGACTTCACATTACTCATTAGACAGAATAGTGCCTCTTCACTTAAAAGAATTCAGCTTGGAAGTGACTCCAGCCAAACATAGGCTACTTCAGACTCCTAGTGATTGGAAGGGGCAGCATCATGTGTTCAGCACCCCAACTTCTCAAAGCTTTACTCCTGTAGTAGATTACTGGGAAATCAGGTGTCCACACCATACTGTTTCGGCACTTTGCCATAACAAAGCCTTTTCTGCATTATGCATTAATGTTAAGATCTCGGTTTCTGGGGAGAGTTGATAAAAGAAATGTACTTTTGTAGAATATATTCATGCGTCTTTTTGAATGTCACATTTAAATAAGGAGTGTATTATATTAACCAATTTCTCCTCCGTTTATCCTGGCCCTGTGTGCTTTTTTTTTTTCTGTACGCGGGCCCCTCACCGCTGTGGCCTCTCCCGTTGTGGAGCTTTGCTCCCAGGCTTTAATTCTAAACATGTATGTCGCACTCAACTCATCTCTTTCATCATGTGTTAAACATATACACACAAATGCTCCACTATCTTCAAAATAAAAAGCCAACGTAGGTGATTAAAAAGCACAACATCTTGTTATTCTAATAACACAACTGGCTCCTGTGGCAAGAAGTCAGAATTACACCCTCGGCAGGTTTTTGAACTATAATGAAATGAAATTAAACCCTATTCATTGCTAGTGATAGAAACCACCAAGACTTTTTTTTTTATTGAATTGCCTGTGATATTCCTGCTCACATAGCATCCCCTCTGAATAATTACAACAGTAATCATGTTTGCTCTTTCTTTTTGAGCAGGTGGGTCTTTTCCAAATAGATTGTGTAACAAAAAAATAAGTGATATCTGGTTTAAAGCACTTTTAAAAAATCCTTTTTTTTTTTTTTTTTGCGGTATGCGGGCTTCTCACTGTTGTGGCCTCCCCCGCCGCGGAGGACAGGCTCCGGACGCGCAGGCCCAGCGGCCATGGCCCACGGGCCCAGCCGCCCCGCGGCACGCGGGATCCTCCCGGACCGGAGCACGAAACCGTGCCCCCTGCATCGGCAGGCGGACTCCCAACCACTGCGCCACCAGGGAAGCCGCAAAAAAATCCTCTTTTGAAATACCGCTTTCACCATTGTATTTCTCCAAAATGTTTATGCACATATAATCTCATCTCTGAATGTAACTGTCTATGGTGATATGTGAATGCACAATGTACAATTGTAGAAATTCAGTCTCTACCATTTCCTCAATAGAAAATTTAGAGAGTGATAAACTATCAGCTCAAAATTTCTTATAGAATGAGAACAGCAAATAATGAATAAATTATGCAGGAACATTTAAATTTCATTTTTCTAATAAATTATATTGAACAAGAGAAGAAAAATCGTATTCAAGCATACTACATTGGGCTTAGTGGATGTGATTTGATATAATTAACAATCGTTTTCTTAAAACCTTTTCTATTTGATTATAGGGCAGAGACTGCATTTTATTAATCTATTATCTCCAATCTCCACAAGAACTAATGCATGCAGTACTCAACAGATGTTTACTGAGTGGATTAGACATAAAATGATTTTGAACTTATTTAGCTGGTATTCAATGCCAAATATACCATAAATATGAATATGTAGGAAGAGACTATACTTCAAAATTCATTTATTACAGCATATTTTAATATGTTTTGTATTTAAAAAAATAATGAAACACATACTTGTAAATGCTTATGTTATACTAGTGATAAATAAAATTAAAAATTATGTAGTGAATGATGTTCATAATTAATTCTTTAACTAGCTAGTGGTTAATCTCAAAAATGTTATGATTAGAAAATCCAAAGGCTCAAAACAAAGTACCTCTCATCTGCCTATTAATAAACTTCTCATTATTTCCTAGTTATATTCTAAAGGCTAACCATAACCAGTCTTTGGATTGATATTTCTTTTCCAGTCTCTTTAATTACGTCATTTATCTAAGATGGCATTTTTTTCTTTATGGAAAAAACACACAAATGGAAGTTTCATAAATTCATGTTTTAAACTTCACCTTGAACTTAAAAGGAAATATATTTGTTTTCCACTAAGGTAAAGGGTTCTGCATTCCCAGGTAGGTCTTGCTTGGGAATTTTAACAGTTTCACATCTATCTTATACTCATTGATGTCCCTCCTATTTTCAGACTGACATTCATACTCAAGGCTGCTCAACTTGTAAAGTCCCAAGGCTCCCTGACCATGTATGTATTTGCACTGCTTCTAACACCCAGCTTTATGTGTATTATCATGTTTCTGAATATGACATCTCTTTAAATGTAAATAGCCTTATTAAAGTAAGGCTGATCTCATAATTTTAAAAATATTCTGAAGCTAAGATAAAGAAAGGTAAGTATATTGCCTGCCTCATTTAAAATGAAAACCTCATTACTCTTATTTCCTATGTATTAGTTCCTAACATTTATTTTAAAATCTAGTCAAATTTTCCCCGGAAATATTTAAATATTTATTGAGTCTAAGATTTTCCCCTTAAAACATTCTCTTTATTGCCTCCCTTTCACCCTCTCTCTCCCTCCTTCTCTCTCTCTCACACACCCCACCGGCCAATGCACTCTTTTCAGGTCCCTGGAATATATAATAAAAAACTTTCAGGGCATACATTTCCCACAACTGAAACCACAAAAATTTGATATCATTTCTGGCTTTCTTTGTAATACTCATATCACTATGACATAAAAATTGAGGAAAAAAATCAGCCTTCTGAAAATGTTGCAAGATTAGCTAGTCCTATCATATTTAATAGCTTCAGGTTTATTTCAACTCAAAGTAAAATGGCTTGCGTGATCTTGGCCTGAAACGTAGCTAATATATTATCCATACACCAAAAATGAAAGCTTGCAAACAAAGGAGACAACAGAGTATTTGCCTCCAAGTCACTGAACAGGTTGTATCAGGAAAAAACTATATACAAGTGTAGAAATATTAAAACACTGGCCAATATGAAATGATTTCTCAGCTTTGGAACCATACTGATTTTTGAAAAGGTTGCCTTTCACCTAAAGATATAAACTTACCTTCAACAGTCCTTCCTAGGAAGTAACTGACTAGCCTCTGGAATATGAAACTTGCATGATATGATATAAATTGTCTGAAAAATAAGGTCATGCAGATATTTTAAGACATAAAGAGAGGTTTATTCAGTTTATTACAGTGGTCTCAATATAGGCTTAAAACATAATTTTTCTGAAAAGGGACTTGCCTATTACCTATTCAACTGTTTCTGTAAATATGGGGAAAACAATAGTCCATAGAGAATATCTGCCTTTTCTAAATCCAATAAATTTTAATGACAAAGCAACAAAAACATATAGGATGCACTGTTTTTTTGGTTTGATTTTTTAACATCTTTACTGGAGTACAGTTGCTTTACAATATTGTGTTAGTTTCTAATGTATAGCAAAGTGAATCAACTATATGTATACATATATCCCCCAAATCCCTCCCTCTTGCCTCTCCCTCTCACATTCCCTATCCCACCCCTCTAGCTGGTCACAAAGCACTGAGCTGATCTCCCTGTGCTATACAGGTACTTCCCACTAGCTACTTATTTTACATTTAGTAGTGTATATACGTCAATGGTACTCTCTCACTTAGTCCCAGTTTACCCTTCCCCCTCCCCGTGTCCTCAAGTCCATTCTCTACGTCTGTGTCTTTATTCCTATCCTGCCCCTAGGTTCATCAGAAACATTTTTTTTTTTTAGATTTCATATATATGTGTTAGCATACGGTATTTGTTTTTCTCCTTCTGACTTACTTCATTCTGTATGACAGATTCTAGGTCCATCCACCTCACTACAAATAACCCAATTTTGTTTCTTTTTATGGCTGGGTAATATTCCACTGTATATATGTCACATCTTCTTTATCCATTCATCTGTCGATGGACCTTTAGGTTGCTACTATGTCCTGGCTATTGTAAATAGTGCTGCAATGAACATTGTGGTACATGCCTATTTTTGAATTATGGTGTTCTTAGGGTGTAAACCCAGTAGTGGGATTGCTGGGTCATATGGTAGTTCTATTTTTAGTTTTTTAAGGAAACTCCCTACTGTTCTCCACAGTGGCTGTACCAATTTACATTCCCACCAACAGTGCAAAAGGGTTCCCTTTTCTCCACACCCTCTCCAGCATTTGTTGTTTGTAGATTTCTGATGATGCCCATTCTTACTGGTGTGAGGTGATACCTCATTGTAGTTTTGATTTGCATTTCTCTAATAATTAGTGATGTTGAGCAGCTTTTCATGGGTCTCTTAGCCATCTGTATGTCTTCTTTGGAGAAATGTTTTTTTTAATTAATTAATTTATTTTTGGCTGTGTTTGGTCTTCGTTGCTGCATGCAGGCTTTCTCTAGCAGTGGTGTGTGGGCTTCTCAATGCAGTGGCTTCTCTTGTTGCAGAGCACAGGCTCTAGGTGCACGGGCTTAGCTGCTCTGCAGCATGTGGGATCTTCCCAGACCAGAGCTCGAACCCATGTCCTATGCATTGGCAGGCTGATTCTTAACCACTGTGCCACCAGAGAAGTGCATTTGTGGATTGGGTTGTTTGGTTTTTTGATATTAAGCTGCATGAGCTGCTTGTATATATTGGAGATTAATCCTTTGTCAGTTGCTTCATTTGAAAATATTTTCTCCCATCCTGAGGGTTGTCTTATTGTCTTGTTTATGGTTTCCTTTGCTGTGCAAAAGCTTTTAAGTTTCATTAGGTCCCATTTGTTTATTTTTGTTTTTATTTCCCTTTCTCTAGGAGCTGGGTCAAAAAGGATCTTGCTGTGATTTATGTCACAGAGTGTTCTGCCTATGTTTTCCTCTAGAGTTTTACAGTGTCTGGCCTTATAGTTAGGTCTTTAATCCATTTTGAGTTTATTTTTGTGTATGCAGTTAGGAAGTATTCTAATTTCATTCTTTTACATGTAGCTGTCCAGTTTTCCCAGCACCACTTATTGAACAGGCTGTCTTTTCTCCATTGTAGGTCTTGACTCCTTTATCAAAAATAAGGTGACCATATGTGTATGGCTTTATCTCTGGGCTTTCTATCCCATTCCGTTGATCCATATTTCTGTTTTTGTAGCAGTACCATACTTTCTTGATGACTGCTGCTATGTAGTATAGTCTGAAATCAGGGAGCCTGATTCCTCCGTTTTTCTTTCTCAAGTTTCCTTTGGCTATTCGGGGTCTTTTGTGTTTCCATACAAACTGTGAAATTTTTTATTCTAGTTCTGTGAAAAATGCCACTGCTAGTTTCATAGGGATTGCACTGAGTCTGTAGATTGCTTTGTGTAGTATAGTCATCTTCACAATGTTGATTTTTCCAATCCAAGGACATGGTATATCTCTCCATCTGTTTGTATTGTCTTTAATTTCTTTCATCAGTGTCTTATACTTTTCTGAATACAGATATTTTGTCTCCTTAGGTAGGCTTATTCATAGGTATTTTATTCTTTTTGCTGCAGTGGTAAATGGGAGTGTTTCCTTAATTTCTCTTTCAGATTTTTCATCATTAGTGTATAGGAATGCAAGAGATTTCTGTGCATTAATTTTGTATCCTGCTACTTTACCAAATTCACTGATTAACTCAAGTAGTTTTCTGGTAGCATCTTTAGGATTCTCTATGTATACTATCATGTCATCTGCAAACAGTGACAGTTCTACTTCCTCTTTTCCTATTTGTATTCCTTTTATTTCTTTTTCTTCTCTGATTACTGTGGCTAAAAGTTCTAAAACTATGTTGAATAATAGTGATGTGAGCGGGCAACCTTGTCTTGTTCCTGATCTTAGTGGAAATGGTTTCAGTGTTTCACCATTGAGAACGATGCTGGCTGTGGGTTGGTCATATAAGCCCTCTATTATGTTGAGGTAGGTTCCCTCTATGTCAACTTTCTGGTGGGTTTTTACCATAAATCAGTGTTGAATTTTGTCCAAAGCTTTTTCTGCATCTACTGAGATGATCATATGGTTTTTCTCCTTCAGTTTGTTAATATGGTGTATCACATTGATTGACTTGCATATATTGAAGAATCCTTGCATTCCAGGGATAAACCCCACTTGGTCATGGTGTATGACCCTGTTAATGTGCTGTAGGATTCTGTTCAGGATTTTTGCTTCTATGTTCATCAGTGAAATTGGTCTGTAGCTTTCTTTCTTTGTGACATCTTTTTCTGGTTTTGGTATCAGGGTGATGGTGGCCTCGTAGAATGAGCTTGGGAGTGTTCCTCCCTCTGCTACATTTTGGAAGAGTTTGAGAAGGATAGGTGTTAGCTCTTCTTTAAATGTTTGATAGAATTTGCCTGTGAAGCTATCTGGTCCTGGGCTTTTCTTTGTTGAAATATTTTTAATGACAGTTCAATTTCAGTGCTTGTGATTGGTCTGTTTATATTTTCTATTTCTTCCTGGTTCAGTCTCAGAAGGTTGTGCTTTCTATGAATTTGTCCATTTATTCCAGGTTGTCTATTTTATTGGCATATAGTTGCCTGTAATAACCTCTCATGATTCTTTGTATTCCTGCAGTGTCAGTTGTTACTTCTCTTTCATTTCTAATTCTGTTGATTGGAGTCTTCTCCGGTTTTTCTTTTTTCTTTTTTTTTTTTTTTTTTTTTGCAGTACGCGGGCCTCTCACTGTTGTGGCCTCTCCCATTGCGGAGCGCAGGCTCCGGACATGCAGGCTCAGTGGCCATGGCTCACGCGCCTAGCCGCTCCACAGCACGTGGGATCCTCCCGGACTGGGGCACAAACCCACGTCCCCTGCATCGGCAGGCGGACTCTCAAACCCTGTGCCACCAGGGAAGCCCTTTTTTTCTTGATGAGTCTGGCTAATCGTTTATCAATTTTGTTTATCTTCTCAAAGAACCAGCTTTTAGTTTTATTAATCTTTGTTATCGTTTCCTTCATTTCTTTTTCATTTATTTCTGATCTGATTTTTATGATTTCTTTCCTAATGCTAACTTTCGGGTTTTTTTGTTCTTCCTTCTCTAGCTGGTTTAGGTGTAAGTTTAGGTTGTTTATGTGAGATTTTTCTTGTCTCCTGAAGTATGATTATTTTGCTATAAACTTCCCTCTTAGAACTGCTTTTGCTGCATCCCAGGGGTATTGGCTTGTCGTATTTCCATTGTCATTTGTTTCTAGGTATTTTTGGATTTCCTCTTTGATTTCTTCAGTGATCGCTTGGATATTTAGTAGTGTATTGTTTAGCCTCCATATGTTTGTATTTTTTACATTTTTCCTGTAATTGATATCTAGTCTCATAGTGTTGTGGTCGGAAAAGATATTTGATGCGATTTCAGTTTTTTTAAATTTACCAAGGCTTCCTTTATGACCCAAGACATGATCTATCCTGGAGAATGTCCCGTGAGCACATGAGAAGAAAGTGTTATCTGCCGTTTTCAGATGGAATGTCCTATAAATATCAATTTAGTCCATCTTGTTTAATGTGTCATTTAAAGCTTGTGTTTCCTTATTTATTTTCATTTTGGATCATCTGTCCATTGGTGAAAGTGGGCTGTTAAAGTCCCTTACTATGATTGTGTTACTGTCGATTTCCCCTTTTATGGCTGTTAGTATTTGCCTTATGTACTGAGGTGCTCCTATGTTGGGTGCATAAATATTTACAAGTGTTATATCTTCTTCTTGGATTGATCCCTTGATCATGATGTTGTGTCCTTCTTTGTCTCTTGTAATAGTCTTTCTTTTAAAGTCTATTTTGTCTGATATGAGAATTGCTACTCCAGCTTTATTTTGATTTCCATTGGCATGGAATATATTTTTCCATTCCCTCACTTTCAGTCTGTATGTGTCCCTAGGTCTGAAGTAGGTCTCTTGTAGACAGCATATATACAGGTCTTGTTTTTGTATCCATTCAGGCAGTCTATGTCTTTTGGGTGGAGCATTTAATCCATTTACATTTAAGATAGTTATCGATATGTATGTTCCTATTACCATTTTCTTAACTGTTTTGCGTTTGTTGTTGTAGGGCTTTTCCTTCTCTTGTGTTTCCTGCCTAGAGAAGTTCCTTTAGCATTTGTTGTAAAGCTGTTTTGATGGTGATGAATTCTCTTAACTTTTGCTTGTCTGTAAAGATTTTAATTTCCCCATCAAATCTGAATGAGATCCTTGCTGGGTAGAGTAATCTTGGTTGTAGGTTTTTTCCATTCATCACTTTAAATATGACCTGCCACTCCCTTCTGGCTTGCAGAGTTTCTGTTGAAATATCTGCTGTTAACCTTATGGGGATTCCCATGTATGCTATTTATTGCTTTTCCCTTACTGCTTTTAATATTTTTTCTTTGTATTTAATTTTTGATAGTTTGATTAACATGTGTTGGTGTGTTTCTCCTTGGATTTATCCTGTATGGGACTCTCTGAGCTTCCTGGACTTGACTATTTCCTTTCCCATGTTAGGGAATTTTTCATGTATAATCTCTTCCAGTATTTTCTCAGTCCCTTTCTTTTTCTCTTCTTCTTCTGGGACCCCTATAATTCGAATGTTGTTGAATTTAATGTTGTCCTAGAGGTCTCTGAAAGTGTCCTCAATTCCTTTCATTCTTTTTTCTTTATTCTGCTCTGTGGTAGTTATTTCCACTATTTTATCTTCCGGGTCACTTATCCATTCTTCTGACTCAGTTTTTCTGTTATTGATTCCTTCTAGAGAATTTTTAATTTCATTTATTGTGTGCTCATCACTGTTTGTTTGCTCTTTAGTTCTTCTAGGTCCTTGTTAATTATTTCTTGTATTTTCTCCATTCTATTTTCAAGACTTTGGATCGTCTTTACTATCATTATTCTGAATTCTTTTTCAGGTAGACTGCCCATTTCCTCTTCATTTGTTTGGTCTGGTGGGTCTTTACCTTGCTCCTTCATCTGCTGCATATTTCTCTGTCTTCTCATTTTGTTTAACTTACTGTTTTGGGGGTCTCCTTTTCACAGGCTGCAGGTTCACAGTTCCCGAGTTTTTTTTGGTGTCTGCCCCCAGTGGTAAGGTCAGTTTAGTGGGTTGTTAGGCTTTCCGGTGGAGGGCACTGGTGCCTCTGTTCTGGTGGTTTGGCCTGCATCTTTTCTTTCTGGTGGGCAGGACTGAATCTGGTGGTGTGTTTTGGCGTGTCTGTGAACTTAGTATGATTTTAGGCTGCCTCTCTGCTAATGGGTGGGGTATGTTCCTGTCCTGCTACTTGTTTGGCATAGGGTGTCCAGCACTGGAGCTTGCTGGCCATTGGGTGGAGCTGGGTCTTAGTGTTGAGATGGAGATCTCTGGGAGAGCTTTCACTGATTGATATTATGTGGGGCCAGGAGGTCTTTGGTGGTCCAGTGTCCTGAACTTGGCTATCCCACCTCAGAGGCTCAGGCCTGACAGCAGGCCGGAGCATCAGGATTCTGTCAGCCACACAGCTGAGAAGAAAACGGAGGAAAAAAAAAGAAGGAAAAATAAAAAATAATAATAATTTTTTTAAAATTAAAAAAATTATTAAAATAAAATTTTAAAAAATGATGAAAATAAAAATAATAATAAGAGAGCAACCAAACCAATAAATAAATCCCCGAATGATAACAAGTGCTATAAACTATACTAAGATAAACATAAAAATCAGAAATAAATACGTCTGAGACAGCAAACCCCAAGTCTACAGTTGTTTCCAAAGTCCACCACCTCTATTTTGGGATGATTCATTGTCTGTTCAGGTATTCCAGAGATGCAGGGTACATCAAGCTGATTGTGGAGATTTAATCCGCTGCTCCTGAGGCTGCTGGGAGAGATTTCCCTTTCTCTTCTTTGCACAGCTCCTGGGCTTCAGCTTTGGTTTTGGCCCCACCTCTGCATGTTGGTCACCCTCAGGCATCTTTTGGGAAGTCGGAGGTCTTCTGCCAGCATTCAGTAGGTGTTTCAACTGCCTTGTCCTAAAACGACTTTCTTTTTTATTCCCTTCCTTGTTAGATTTAAGTTCCATTAAGAGTATCAGCATATCAGTACGCAGGATTACTGCATTTATCTCCTACCTCTCCTTGACTTTCTTCCAGTTTCAAAAACAGTGCTACTAATATCCTCGAAGGAGACTGTCCCTTCATGAAAACTGTGAAATCATTAGGACTCCAGGGCAAAATCGGATGCACTGTTTATGCTCCCATTTATCCTATGATCTTGATGAAGTTTTTCATTATCTAGATTATATAATTTGTGAATTAAGTTCGACAAAATTTTGTTTATCTTCTACCCTGTGTCAAGCCTTTTAAAAATTAAAGAGAAGAATTTGAATGTGCTGTGCCCTTAAGTAGTCAGTGCCCAGTGGTGAAGGTAGATATATAAACCTATGATGGGAAGAGTCAGTGAGACAACCATAGGAGAACTTTGTGCATGGTGGCACAGGGGCAAGAGTGAATATCTCAGCCTATGTGAGATACAGTCAGGGAGAGTTTAACAGCGGAAGAAATAATTCAATAGGGTTTTGAAGGAAGAACCAGCATTTGACAAGTGATAAAGGCCAAAGGAAGGACATTCCAGGAAAGGCTCACAGTATATACAAAGGAACATCAGTAAGAATATATACAAAAGGTACATATATTAAACAGCAACAACTGTAAATGAAGCATAATGTCAGAGGAAGAAACCACAAGTCAGTAAGACTGGAGTGGCAGTCAAGGTTACATATCCTTATTAAGGGCCATTAATGTTAAGTGAATGTGGGAACCCAGGGGAGAAACTGAACAGAAGTGATGTGACTGATTTGGGTTTGAGAATGATATTTTTCATATATTGTGTAAAATAATTCAGGACAAATACAGGGAAATGGAAACCACTTTTTACAAAATTTAATTGAGAAATGAAGCTGGACCAAAAGGGGTGGATATTTAAGGTTAGAATCATAGAACATAAGACCAATGAGTGAGGGAGAAGGAGAAAAATAAGAACAAGGTAGTAAACCATGAGGTTGAAAGAAGTATTAATGGGTTTACTTATTTTTAAGCTTGCTTTGTCATAAACAGACATACATGTTAATTAATAAATATACTCTCTAACACCTTGATTCAAGATGGGGAACACGACTCCCAATACCCAACCCTCACTCACTTCCACCAATGTTAAGAATCTAAGAACTGGTTCACTTTCCTCTGGCCCTTGAAAATACAATTTAAAAATGTAATCGTAAAATTCAAACTTCTTATGTATTAATGAGGTTTTACACAGCACTATTTTTCTCTGAGCTTCCTACTGGTCTGCGGTTATTTAGAGAGGCTGATCTTGCAATATAGCATCCAACTAGGAGTCAGAGCTTTTTTCAACCCCTGCGTTATTTCCTGATATGATCACAGTGACTCATCTCATCAGAAAACTGTGTTTGACTTCCTCCTGCACCTCCTTCACCCAAAGAACTTAATTAACTCTTTTGTAACACAGTCATGACTAATGCCTACAGCTGGTAACTTAAGCACAACCCTGGTATTTTTAGTTGTTTTGTTCCCAAAATAGGTCTCTTTGTATATCAGATTTTGTGTCAAAATTGAGCCTTGTCTTTTTGTACAGAATTGCTGCTCCTGTTATTTAGGCAAACATCAGAATATTACTAACATCGTACCACCTGAAATTCCTAGGCAGCACCCATCACTCCAACTTCCACCACTCAAGATATTTATGTTAGTGGTTAGAGAAGCTAATGAAAATGAAAGTTACGTTTTAGGAAGTAGAAAAATTACTATTACTAAGGTGTTTTGTCATAATATATATATATATATATATATATTTTTTTTTTTTTTTTTTTTTTTTTTTTTTTTTTTGCGGTACGCAGGCCTCTCACTGGTGTGGCCTCTCCCGTTGCGGAGCACAGGCTCCGTACGCGCAGGCTCAGCGGCCATGGCTCACGGGCCCAGCCGCTCCGCAGCATGTGGGATCTTCCTGGACCGGGGCACGAACCCGTGTCCCCTGCATCGGCAGGCGGACTCTCAACCACTGCGCCACCAGGGAAGCCCTGTCATAACATTTTAAGTCTAACAATTGAAAGGTAAAAAGTGACATGAGGATGAAAACAGTGACCTCAGTGATGAAACTTGTGGTTTTGGTGACAGCAATAACCAAACATTTACGTCTTTAGTGAAAGTATGTATAATCATCACCACAACTCCACAAGTTGAGTACCCTTATATTCATTTTGCAAATGAACAACTGGAAGCTCAGGGAAATTCAGCAATCTGCTCAAGATCATCAGCTAGAAACTCAGTATGATTCCAAAGCCTGTATATTTCTTTCCTTTTACTGCATATTTCATCTCAGGATATCCTTCCTCTGTTAATATCAGCTTTTCCAAAAAATGTACTTATTATCTCATCCACTGTCATTCATTTGTTCAACAAGCACTTGACATAGAGCTGTTACACTTGTTAAGCCCATACTTAGCTCTTGAAAACATAAAGACAACTTTGATGGGTGATATACAGTCCAATATAAGATCAATTCATGTACATAAATGATGGGAATACCATTAAGTATAATAATAACAATAGCATTGATAAATAGTAATGTATATGAGTAATTTCAATTGAGCAGTTAAATTGTGCCAGGCGCTGCTTCAGGTTCTTTATATGTATGAACTCATTTAACCTAGAAAACAGCCCTAAGAAATAGGCATTGTTATTATCCATGTTTGACAGGTAGAGAAACTGAAGCACAAAGAACTTAAGAAAATCACCATAGAAGAGTAAGCACAAAGGAAGCATAATTTTAATCTTTCTAACAAGGATTTATGAAATGCTTATTGTGTGGCATTTCTTGCCTGAAAATTAGGAAAGGCCTCACAGAGAATGAAGCATATGAGTTGATTCTTAAAGGGTCAGGTTTCTCTTAATAAATTAATAGTAGCAAGGGCATTCAAAGCCACAGAGATAGCGCCATAAATGCACCAACAACATTGCACATTTGACAACTGCGTGCAATCAGGTCACTATATCTCCATGGTTTCCAACCTCAAATAGCTTCTGAAGTTTTCCAGCATTCTTGCTAGAGTGTTCTCTCCAATGTCATTTCATGCTTTCCCATCATACTGAAACCAACAAATACCCTACTTCCTGCTCACTCTTAGTACATGGCTCTGCTTTCTATTTCATGGGAGTTAATCAAGTTACTGTTTGTAATCACCTCAAATTCCTGAAAATGTTTGGGTTAAGATTACTGTAGAAAATACCCCCTCTGTGTGATTTATGTTATATATTGGTATTTTTTAAAGTAGCATATAACAAACCATTATATAATCACGTGTTAAACTAAATATGCCAAAGGTCCCATGTTGGATAAACACGATGAGCCCAGGAATCATGGGTTCAGTAAATACATAAAGAAAGATCTCTGTTAGACAAATGAGAATAAACAAATTCCAGAGGTAAAAAGTCAAAGAATTAACCAATTGACCAGTCTGATAGGCCTTCCATATTTTCAGACAGGCCAAATAAGGAGCTGAGAAACTGCTGATTCTTTCCTATAACAAGAAGCAGAACACTGAGGGTGTAAAGTGAGACAGGTAGGGCCATTAGGCTAGAGAGTCACCTGACTCTCTCAGAGATGAGATTAACATTTGCATCTGCCATAAACCAATCCCTAGGGAAATGATTTTGCCATGCAAAAAAGTGACATGTTCTAAGAACAGTTTCTTCCACAACAGTCTCTGTCTCTGCATTTAAGTTTCACACACACTAATGCAGAGTCATCTAGAAGAGGTCCTCTCTTCCTATATCTAACCAAAAAGAAAAAAAGAAAAGGAAAAAAGAGAACAATACGCTTAATACTCCTTATTTTGGCTATTGTACCCTCAAAAATGAATTTGTAGTTTTAGCGACTGAATGTCAAAATTACAAAATTTTACTTAGCCAGCTGCAAGGCAGGAAGAAGTACTAAGAAATCTAAGGTTGGTTCCTTTTTTCATTTATAGGCTCTAATCTTACAAACCTAACTACATTTTTGCTTATATTTTACTTTATTGCAACAGAAGAAATCCCTCTCCTGTGTTAAGGTCAATCCATCCACCTTTGTGCAGAATGTTATCCCATCCAATATCCTCGGAGAGCTAGCTCTAAAGATTCTTCTTTCTATTCTCTGTATCTTCAAATATTTCTCCTTTCTGGCTCCTTTCCTCTGGCATTATAAACATGTTAATCTCTATCACTAACATATAAGCCAACAGCAATTTGCTTTTTACACAAACCAATGGACACTTCTCAGTCAATGCTTTATGTTATTTGATCTATCAACACTTTGAAACTTTGTATCCCATGAATTCTCTTAATTTATCATTATTTCTTCCTGGCTTTCTAGTCATCTTTTCTTTATTTCACTTGTGAACTCTTTCTTCCTTATTGATGCTTCAAATATTGATATTTCAGATGACATGATCTTAGAGGTGGAAAATCCTAAAGACTACACACACACACACACACACACACACACACACACACACACACACACAAAACTATTAGAATACATGAATATAGTAAAGTTGCAAGATATAAAATTAACATACAAAAATCAGTTGCATTTCTATATACTAATGATAAACTACCTGAAAAGGAAATTAAGAACACAAACCCATTTAAAATATTAAAATACTTAGGAATAAACTTAATCAAGGAGGTGAAAATTGCAAATTATCGATGAAAGAAATTAGAGAAGACACAGACAAATGGGAAGACATTTCATTTTCATGGATTGGAATAATTAATATTGTTAAGATGACTACACTACCGGAAGTGATCTACAGGCTCAGTGCAATCCCTATAAAAAGACCAATGGCATTTTTACAAAAATAGAAAAAACAATTGTAAAAGTCATATAGAACCACAAAAGACCCTGAATAGCCAAAGCAACCTTAAAGAAAGAAGAACAAAGCTGGAGGTATCATGCTCCCTGATTTTGAAAGATATTACCAAGTTATAGTAATTAAAATAGTACAGTATTGGCATAAAACCAGACATATAGATGAATGGAACAGAAGGGTACCAAGAGTACACAATGGGGGAAGGGCAGTTTCTTCAAGAAGTAGGGTTGGGAAAACTAGATACCCACAGGCAAAAGAATGAAATTTGACCCTTATCTTAAACTATGCACAAAAATAAACTCAAAGTGTACTAAAGATTTAAATGTAAGACCTGGAATTATAAAACTCCTAGAAGAAAATATAGGTGAAAATCTTTATTAACATTGGGCTTGGCAACGATTTCTTGGATATAACACCAAAAGCACAATGTACAAAAGCAAAATTAGACAAGTGGGAATACATCAAACCAAAAAGCTCAATCAACAGAGTGAAAAGGCAAACTAAAGAACGGGAGGAATATTTGTAAATCATGTATCAATATCAAGGAACTCCTACAGCTCAATAGCAAAACAATAAACAAAGAAATAACCTGATTTATAAATGGAAAAAAGGACTCAGAAGATATACAAATGACCAACAGGTACATGAAAAGATGCTCAACATCACTAATCATCTGGGAAATGCAAATCAAAACCACAATGAGACATCATTTTATACGTTAGGATGGCCATTATTCAAAAGCAAAAAAAACCAGAAAATAACAAGCGTCAGCCAGGATATGGAGAGACTAGAACCCTCATGCACTGTTGGTGCGATTACTAAATGGTGCAGCCTCTATGGAAAACACTGTGAAGGATCCTCAAAAAATTAAAAGTAGAACTACCGTATGATCAAGTAATCCCACTTCTAGATATATATCCAAAAAGAGTTGAAATCAGGACCTCAAAGAGATAGCTGTACACCCACGTTCATTGCAGCATTCACAATATTCACAAGAGCCAAGATATGGAAACGACCTATATGTCCATCAACAAATGAACGGGTAAAGAAAATGTGGTACATATATATGTATAATTGCTTTTGAAAGGTAAAAATAATGAAATTTCATTTTAACAAACTATGAGGAAACAGAGCAATGAATATGATTACCACCTTATAGCAGTAGTTTGAAACTGCCCAAGAAAGAGAACAATTTGTCTTATTAAACATGTGAATAATCTCAAAGCAGGTTGATTTTCTATACAATGCATTAAATAAAATTATATTTAATTCTGGAATGGTCTCCAGACATGGCATCTTGAATATGCAAATAATATCACATGCACTTTTAGGACATACCTTAATTAGTAGAGAGCTTGCTTGAATTACTTTGTAGCCCGCTGGTCTCATAACAAATGACAAGCCAAGGACTCAAACTGTAACGATTAATTTTATATTTTAACTAATTACAAATAACAAGACCTATATCACTCATCAAGCACAACATCCACCCACTTAAATTTCATTTAAAAGCAAAAAGTCTATCTCTATTGCCATGGCTGAGTTGACTCTGCAGATTTAAAACATCTCTGAGTTCTATTAGTTCAAACTCAGTTTATGAGTACTTGAAAATCAAGAAAATGTTTAAGACTAATCGTTAGATCACTATTTTAAATTGTATAGTAAGCACTGAGAAGGAAAGTAAAAAAGACTTGAGAAGTAGTAAAAGTGGGCAAATCATATACCATTATAGTGGGTTGTGTGACTATCCCCATAGGAATAGGCATAACCAGCTACTTGAAAGATTTCATCCCTTCCCATTCCCTACAGGCCTGAAATGGGCACCATATGTTTCTGTTAAGATACACTTCTTAATTGGTAGGGTTCATATAGGTATATACCTTAAGGCCTGTTAGCATTAATCACCAATGCATTTTGGTACTGGATAGCCATGTCTGGGCATGGTGCAAACACCTGAAAGAAAAAAAAATTTTTCCCAAGAAAAAAACCCAAAGCTCAGATTATGTCCTAACTTCTCCTGCCATCAAGCCTTTAGGGGTTCCTTTGAAAGACAACTGTAAATGGATCCTGCAATGCAGAGGCCAAAGAAACCTGCGATTAGTGGATATTTTGAGATTCAAGCTAAAGCAAATGTAGTTTTTTTTCAAATCCTGGCTAAGGCAATGCTTCTGGTTATTAGTGCTTTCAAGGAAATCCCAGTTCTCTCAGACATTTCTTTGTGATTGCTTTCTTTTTACATTGCAAGAAATAGTAACAACTCCAGGTATAACTCAGTCTGTCTGTCTCTGAGCCCAGGCTTGATAAGAGCTGGAATGCATAAAAGGCTATGCAACAACTGACTTGGGAAGGTACCAACATTGCATGTATTTTGAAACAAACTGGGGAGAAACTTGAGGCAGCACAAGTCAAGGTTTCTGGGAATAAATGTTGTGTATTTTACCCAATTCCAGCTATGTTGTCATCCTCCATACTACTGTCAAAGAGACTGTACTGTGCTCCTTACACGTGCTCTTACAACCTCAAAACTATCTCTGAATTCCTGCTATGAACTTGATATAGGAAGATTGGGTTTAAAAGGGAAAGAAGAAGAGTTGCAGAATAGGGTGAGTCTTTTCCTATTCTACCTGCTGTTTGGGTATTTTTTGTTGTTGTTTTTCATTTGTTTTATTTCTCCTATTCTGAGGTAACTATAATTGAGGCAGAAGACTAGCCCCAGGATGATTCTCCATTAGTATTAACATGTGAGAATCTTTAATACCAGGATATCTGACAGGAAGAATGAGGGCTGATGGCTGTGTAGATCATGCAGGCACACAGCAAGTGATACTAATCAGGACCACCCAAAGCAATGAACACTCTCCTAGTTACTCATCAGAAAAAAGAGTGAGACCCCTCTCTGAGAGGATCCTGGAAACTGTTTATAAAGAAAGTAATAGCTTTCTCAGCAAGTCCCAGAACAGAGATAGTTACAGAACCACCTAATAACTATGCCACTGGTTATAAACAAACAGCTAAGCATGTGTGAAGGTAGTGATTGTCCAGACTTTGGAGTGGACAGAGCCCTAGGGACAGTCACATTTTTACCCCAATGTGTAAAACAAATATTATCATCTGCAGGTGTTATGATATGTAAAAGGAAGGGTGACCATAAGTTAGTGGGCTAAATTGTTTATTCAGGAGGGAGAGGCTAAGATGCCATAATAATCAATGAGCAAGGAAATATACCTCCCCACCCTACATATTGTCACCTAAAATAAACGACTATCTAATATTGCAAAGGAAAGTATGGGATAGGCCCTGTCAGAAGAAATTATGCCTGCTTTCTCTCAACTACAAATGAATGGTTATTCATAGTCTTGTTTCATGAGGGCTAAGTTACATCTCATCTACTCAATGGGATAATATTAGACACGAGAGCTCTGCAAAATTACACCTGCTTGGCAAAGACGTCTTCATTATTTTAATGTAAAATATGTAAGAGCATCTAAAGACATGTCATGGGGTGAAAGAAGACATACAGTGAGGGTCAAAGTGCAGCCCCAGACACCTTCCACTTGTCAGAGTCTTGCCTACAATTTGGCAAAGTTAAGAATCCTACATCAGCTTAGTTTCATTATACTTTATTCTCCAATTAGAACTTCCTATTCCATGGGAAAAAGTGAGATGAACAATGAGGCAAGAGTGATGCTGTGCTATAGTCAAGAAAATTCTAGGTACATGAGCTGAGGCCTAAAAGGAAGGAGCAGCTAAAGTGGGAGTCAAGAATGGTCAGACAAGAGAATTAATGAAAAAAGCATTGTACAGGACACTACTTCTCCATAGACTGATTTTCCATGCGTTTTCATGCAAAAGTATGTTAATCTTGAATGCTGTTGGTGTGAACAAACGGATTTTTCTTTACCTAGTGCTTTGAGGAGACATTGAGACTTGCACAAGACTGCATGCCTAATGGGAAATTACTCAATTTGGTGAAATGTCCAAGTCCCTTGAAATGGTTAGTAGAGATGAATGAATCAATGTATACCAATTAATCATTGTAAATCAATTAATCAATATCACCTTAAGTATTAGTTTAGCTGAACTTCATGTATGATCTTATTTCATTTCTGCATCATCAACAAAGCAGTATTCTTGAGGTTATTTTCCTTGAAGCAGAGGAATGATAATCTGTTTGTGTCAAGACATACTGACCACTATGTTCAGTGAGGAAAGATGTCTATCATCCCAACACATTTTCCCACTAGGGACTTATAAACACAGGGCTTTAGTTTCCTCAGTTGGGTGTTTGAACAAACTGAGCCAATCAAGTTCACTAGTGAGAAAGACAGAATCACAGGGGAAGTTCATACTATGCTGTTTACTGTTGGAAATCGCATTTGAAAAAACACCTAAGGTAGCTACCACCTACCTATTCAACTATTAAAGAAAGTGGTAGAACTGGCAAAGGAACACCAGCAAATGAAGGAGCAAATATTCCTATCAAATTCTTGTATGATTCTTTTTGTGATAGACATTTGGTATTTACAGATTTGGAAGTCTGATGTGTGGATATGGCTAACTTCTCTCATTGTCCTTGACGACAAAAATTTGTGGAAGTCAGTTCTTTTGCTGCGTATATTTATTTATCCATCCAGTTCAGTTTTTTCTTAGAGTATGTGAGATCTGTTTCATGGATTAAGGTGGATGAAAGTGGGTTATTTTTATTTAAAACACTAGATTTCCCTTCTAGTTTCTTTCTCCATCTAGCCTGTTTTCTTCTATTTAATTTTGCCTTGCTTTACTCACATGCAGTATCCCATGTTCTCTTTCACTGATGAGCAAAAAGTAGATGTTAAGAATAGTTGAGTATTTCTGTGATATCGTGCCCTTATCTAAGAATTAGGGAAGCAACCCTCAAGCTTCTTTCCAAAGGAGGCACTTCTGATCAAGAAACCTTCCCTTTAGGAAGTTATAGAAAACACTGTCCCACATGCCTATAGGCCCTTCAGTAATCATTGACAGCACAAACAAGCAAAGATATTTAAATTAGAGTTTCAACAAAAACTTAGAATTTTAAGAAAAAATAAATTTAAAACAAAACAACAACAAAAACCTAAGATACAGCCTGACAATTAAGACTCAGATTTAAGCGCCGAAAGGAAGGTATGTTCCACATAAATACAGCCCTCGCAGGGCACAGATGACAGCTGTCCACCATCAGGAGAAAATGAGAGATCATGCTGGTAGATTCAATGCTTCATTTTGAAGTAAACAATTCACCAGCTAGAGCTTTTTTAACAGTGAGTACGAGCTTTCTAATTCCCACCTGTTTCTTCTCTCTTAATTGCTCTCAGGTGCATGACTAATTTAAAATGACCTTTCTCTGATAAAATCTTATTACTATCAGGACAAAATACTGAAGTAACTATATTTTTACTCTATCAAAATCTTCTGCCCAATAATAAATTATCTCCGTACAACAGAACATCCTGGACTTATCCTGTGAAGAAGCTTAGCAATCAAAATCTAACATTTTATAGAAGAAACATGTTCCAAAGTGGGATTAAAAAAGCTGTAAATTTTACATGACCTTTCAACAGCTGTAGACTCTGGTTTGAAACACACAATAACTTTCGTTCCCTAATGGTGGATGAGAAATGCAGCCCTTAAACGAGAGAGTTTTATAAGATGTAAAAATAATTCTTTACAGCAAGGATATCTGCTCTCACTGTTCTGGGTGGGAAAACGAAGCAAATAACACTTCATAAAACTTTGCTTTTCCAAAGTGGAGTGAAAAGATCCTATAAAATGCTTCTGTGGAGACTATTTTCAGTAAGCAAATGTTGCCCATTTAGTAGAGAAACTTCTCAATTTTCCAAATCTTTTTCTACTCCAAGAACCCTCCGTGCCACCCCAGGAATTCTCATGTTACTTAAATGCTGAGAGAAAAAGAGAGAATTTCTACACTAAGAAAGAATTAGTAACGACAGTTAAATATGGGTTTAATTTTTTTCTGTTATATCATTCTACGTGACTAAGTAGTTGATGAATATTGTTATGAAGAAGCATTGGATGCAAATTCAGCAACACAATTTCCTGTTCTCTTTCTTACAGCCTTTGAAACCTTGAGCAATACCCCTTGACCTCTCTGAGCTTCAGCCATTAGAGTACATTAGAAAATAAATAATGTGCTTTGAAAATTATAAAGTTATGCAATGTATTTATATTTTTAATTATTAATTACGTGACCTGTTCAAGAAAAAGAGATACAATCCTTTTGTTTAGGTGGCTTATAATCTAGTAGGGAAGTGAAATAAGTGTATACACAAAAACACTAAATATAATACTAATATAAGGATTTGGTGATGGATTTGAAGCTGAGGATAAATTTGGGAAACAACATTCAAGAACACTGATAAGATTCAATAACATTGTGTATATGGAATTTAATGAAAGTCTTCCCATGAGATTTGGAAAAATGTATTAATATTCTTTGAAACTAGTTTGGTCCAAAAGGAACTCCATTTGTGAAGAGAGAAAGTGTTTTCAGTTTCAGATATATTAAGCTTGCCATGAGAAGTATTTATCTTTTGTAAGCAATTGGAATTATGTGACTGGAATTTGAGAGGTTCAACCTGGAGCTATACTTTTGGCTCAAGGTTTCATTAAAACAATGAAATTAGGAGTGTGGCTCATATTTAGAGAGGGATCAAGAATCAAGGGTAGAATCTTTACAATAAATGCTGTCATAGCCAGGCAAAGAGAGTGGCAAGGAAAAGGCAGAGGTTCAGGAGAATGACGAATCGCAGGTGTAAGAAAGAAAGCTGAAAATCAAGACGCCGATACTACAGGATTGTGAAATAATGCTGACACTAGAAGATAAGGTTTGAGAAAGGACTTTTTAGTAACATGGCAAGCAAAAGCGAACCGTAAACTCCCAAAGTTTAATAATGAAATATACAATTACCTTGTGGAAGCAGAGAGGATGGGAACTCATCATCCAGGAGTTCATCACGCATATGAAAGTCTTCAGAGTAAGAAAGGTAGCTGAGCTCGGTAAAAATGTGTCATGTGAGAGAAACCTCAACGTAGGTAAAAAGGAAAGAGTCATTGGAAGAGGAAAGTTGAAAATACTTATAAAGAGAGGCTAAACCTGGGATAGACTCAAAGAGATGGGAATGAAAAGAGTAGAAGGATTTCCTTGAAGGAGGGAGAAAACCTTTCCCTCTTAGGCTGAGTGGAATTCTGGGAGGCCTGTTGTAAGTAGGAGGTAGAAATACACAAGGGAAAGTATGCCAGGTGGTCTCAATATTTCTTCTTAAGTAGAGGGTAAGGTCATGTGGTACAGGTGAGAATGTGCAGAGCAGGAGAGATGGGAAACTAATGAGAAATTCTTATTCAATAGGGATAGGTACATTTAATTAATTTTCTATTAACTAGACTAGTAGAAGTTGAAGTTAATGGAACTGATTGTCATGCAAAGATTACTGTCCATAGCAATGCAAATGAATTTCATTTAAGATACAATTGATTTCCCTTCTCTAGAAAACATGACATTTTATTGCTCTGCAGGTAATTAACTAGTTTTACATGAATTAGCAAACTTATTTCAACATCCCTGACTGCCTATATTCTTTAAATTTCTCTTTTTAGCAGGTCGTAATATCTGAGTCTCTTTTTATTTCCTTCTTTACAACTGCTCTTTCTAAATATTTTAAAGCTTTTAAATATTCATCTGTCCCTGCAATTTTTAAAAGCATTGCAATATTTTTATTTTAAAAAACATATATATATATATTTTAAATTGTATCATGGGTAGCTTTATATAACACATTCAAAGACTGACTTCCTCTTAAGAATTTCCTGAACCTGGTAAACCTAACCCAATACCCACCCCAACCCTGTGAACTTGACTAAATATAAACATAAATTAGGTTAACAACAAGAGATATTTTGTAAAATGCCTTTTACATTTTGTAAAGTGTAATTAAGAGATGGAGGCTCACTTAGCATAGATAGTAGATTACGGGATGCCTCTTCCAGATCTGGTATAAAATCCCACTTTAAAAAAATCATGCTCCATCCACTACGAGCCACTTCTTCCTTGGAAGACTGCCAAGCTCCCCGCTCCCTCTTGCGAAGCTGAGAAGGAATTAAAGGGACTTGGGGCTTGGAATGAAATCAAAAGGAGCAACCAGATGAGAGCTGTTGCATCTAATGGTGAAAATCGTGCTTGGCACAAAGGCCCTCAGCCAGAAGGCAGAGGAGGTAGACAGCTGCTTCCACAGCCGGCCAAGCCACCGGCCCTGGGGAGGGCTGCCCCGGTTATTAAGAAGGGCACATTCAGTTGCAAAAAAGTGTTTAATAGCCTGTGGTGACACTGTTAGTGCATAAGAAATAATATATGTGGTCAATCAAAAAAAAAAAAAAGTCCGAAGATCTACATTTACAGAGGAGCTCAGGTGAGTCAAATAGCTGAGAAGCCTCTCCTGAAAAAAGTGCCTCCTTGTGGAGCTTGAGGGTCAGAGAAGTGGTTTTTTTGTTTTTTTTTTTGCGGTACGCGGGCCTCTCACCGCTGCGGCCCCTCCCGCCGCGGAGCAGAGGCTCCGGACGCGCAGACTCAGCGTCCATGGCTTACGGGCCCAGCCGCTCCGCGGCACGCGGGAAACTCCCAGACTGGGGCATGAACCCGTGTCCCCTGCATCGGCAGGCGGACCCCCAACCACTGCGCCACCAGGGAAGCCCCAGAGAAGTGTTTTTAGAGCTTTTTGTTCCCTCTTATCTCACTCTTATCTTACATAAGTACAGACATTGAATGTAACAAAATTTTGATATGGTCATGGCATCCAACCACATGTAATTTTTGTTATATTATTATTATAAATAAAATAATCACTAATTATTTTAATAAAGTTTTGTATTGTCCCAAATATTATTCCATATTAGATTGAAAATCAGATAAGCAAAATATTGGTCTTCACAATGACCAAAATGAATAGGTTTCAAACTTGATTTATATAAAATTTTTGTACATTCTGCTGGATACTTTTATATGTGTGACCAGTTAAAATATAAAGTGTCTTAAGAACGAATTGTTTGAGACTCCTATCCATGTGAAAAGGCATCTCAGATACAGTGAATTAAGCAGAGAAGAAATATTGGTCTAATGATAAATAAAGGAAAAAAGAAAAAAAAAAAAAACGAAACCTCTCTGGGTTGTAATCTGGGAGATTAGGAAAAGACTGTGTAGTGATAAAAAAAAAATCATTATTTTATTTAGCACTAAGTTCTCTTGCCTTGAACCCCCTTGAAATCCAAAGGATTTGTTGTCAAATTCCAGCACAGTCTGTTCTACTATACCATCATGTATACGTTCTTATAAAATTGTCTTTCAAAAATCTAGTTACAAAAACATTTACTTTCATGACTGAAAATCAACTCGAAATTGCTCAGAGGTGTCCGCCTTCTTCATTCTGCCAAAGAGAATATCTAGTCCAGTTTTCTTTGTTCCCTAAATTAAAGAAGAAGAATTATGCCTTGTAGAGAACTGTCAGATGTGTTTACATAATAAAAAATCTGGGGCAGAAAATGAAAAAAAAAAAAGACTCAATCTGGTTGGAGGGGTGGGTTTCTGAGGAGTGTTGCAGATCTGCAAAGGAAGAGATTGTGGGGAAAAAGGAGAATTTTATTAGTGTTATGTTTTGAAACACTTCACACTTTTCAAGACATGCAAGTAAAGACTTTGAACTATTTGATATAACTTTTGATTACTGGACTCTATTCCTTTGATCATAACACTGCTTTCAGATTGCACTAGTGGCTCTAGAATTTATGAGTAGTTTTCGTATCAGGCATAGAGTATTTTACATCTGCAATAACTAAGTTTTCCTCAGTAGAAAACCTCACTAATGAAGGGTTTTATTTATCTTCTTGAGTATTTTGTTGTTAACTGAGAAAAATAAACTGCCTCATCTAAATTAACAGCAATAGTTTATTTGCACTTCAGTCTACACACTCAGAAGTATTTCAACTGTATGATCACCCTTGACCTTGGAGTTTTGCTTACAACAAATTCATAACTATCAAAAGAAAGACAACAAAAAAATCTGTGATGTATACTACAAAGCCTCCAAGTACCCTGACACTCAGAGCTTTGTACCCAGCCAGTGGGACACCCCATAAAACCAATAATGCTCCCTACTTAAAGAATAATTCATTTTATATTCACATCAAGTTCTACAATCTCTGACATTAGGAGAAATGCCCAGTTTTGGAAAACCTTTTGTAATAGAAAAGATGCTGCTTTGGAATGGAATCAGGAGGAATGGAATCAGGCAGAAGGGGTTAGTGGGAAGAGATTAAGTCACACATAATGTTGAGAATGGTGTGAAGCCCAGTCAGAAGGGTATCTCAATGACCCAGGTATGAGTGGCGAAGGCCTGGTGTTTGTGAATGGGCTATAAGGGAAGGTTTTTAGAATTCTCATAATAAAGAAACTAATGATTATAGGGAAAGAAAGGCTAGAAAGAAATTTTAAGAAATGTAAATATTATACCCTGGGAAATGAGGAAGACAGTGGCCTCACTGACAGACATTTATTGTCTAAATTAGAAGACTCTTGCCCAAGCTTCCTTTATGGTATTCCATACCTAAGTATCTAAAAGGAGGAAACACTATATAAAATTATGCAAGATTTTTAAAAAATAGAAGTGACATAATTTAGGTTCCAAATTTTAAAAGAGCAAATAATAGAACAACTAAAAATATTCACTGCTGCATAAAGCAAAAATTGATGGAACAATAGTAGTAGTCATGGTTACCTGAATGCCATCACCGCACTATGATTATACAATTCATTCCTATGAATAACACAATTATAGCCTAACGTAATACAAAATAATCTTGCAACGACGATGCAAAAAAACAAAGCAAACAGAAACTATTTAACTCAACAAGGCCCACAGCTTCATAATATAAACTTGCATTCCTTGTGTAATTCAACTGTTCCATATGCATTTCCTTAACTTTATGATCACACTTCATATTAAAATGACTATTCATGGGAGCTCAAAGTTTAAAAAGTATTCTTCTGAATATATATAACGAAATTCATAAGAAAAACAAACAAAAAAAATCACTCTTTCCTAAATAGGTCGATTTTATATCAACTGTTTCAATTAATGACAGTTAAGTGTTATTTATAGATCACTTAATTTTCATTGATTTGCTTTTCCTGATACACTTAAAAATCTCTAAACAGATATTACCAATGCCAAATCTACCAATCCTTGCCTAACATGAAAACACATTTTGAATTGTTTTAATGTCCTTTTTAAAAAATTATTCAGAATTTGATTTGCACGTTATGTTGCAAAATCCCTCTCATCCTGTTAGTTACTTGACAAACTGAACATACAAATTTATGCATGAAACTCCGTTTTCAGAATGGCCACACAAAATTGTTCCTTCTGAGACTATGGTATTCACAGGTAGTCAGAGTGGACTCTACCACATGTTTAAACATAACTGATATAACTGAATTGTCACCATTAATGAATGGGTTTTCATCCACATGATTTATATCCTGGCTATGAAGACAGAACACTATTTATAAGTTGAATAATTGCATTAAATTTGTGAGACAGAGGTAGATTGATGAGACAGCATGAGACAAGAAGCTCAATATAGTACTTGGCTTTGAATCTGAAAATTTAGATTCCATTCTGATTCTGACACTCATTTGACTTCAGGCAAGTCACTTCTTTGAGCCTTAGTTTCTTCACTGATAAATTGAGGGAGTTGATGCTAAATGACTCAGTCTGGTACTAAAACACTATGATCGAAAGTCATTCTGTATACTGGTCATATAGCTCTTTAGTTTCTAGGAATTGCATCTAAAAGTGTTGCCAGTACCTTCTCTCTGCCAATTCGTCTCAGCTCTTACACGCATCTCAGCAAGTTCCAGATCACAAATTATGCCACTGAGCATTTTGAACCCGGCAAAGTGAAGCGTACTCTTCCAAAATATCTGCACAATGTACAGCAAAACAACTAAAGGTATTATGGGCTTTTTAAAATCAAATGTCTGGGCTAGCTCTGCAGTGACTTATTCTCATATTCAACCGTGGCTGTTTCTCCTGTTACATCGCTGCATCCTAAAGAAGTTAAGGAACCTGAGAACAAATTAGATATACCCTTTCTGTGCTTTTGTAGTCTAGAAGAGCTTTCCCAGATAGGAAACAGTTAGCTGTTACTCTGCAAGCGAAATTGAAATGCATCTGGTGGGACATCTGCCTACTCCAACCCTGGCCTCTGAAAATTGGTAAGGATTGTGGAAAAAGTACAGGATAGGAGTGTGAAAACAATTGTAATTGGTGACCTTGTGTAATAATTATGCCTCAAATCACAACTGAAGGCTCCTTCAGAATTCGACCGAATTCACATTTAAGAACTGAGTTGACTTCTACCTCAGCATGGACTCCAGCTGAGCTGATGTAGAAAGCAGCGTGATCAGTTGATTTTTTAACAGTTGTTGGCCTCATTCCCCTCTACCTTTTTTATGACTATATTGTCCCCAACACATTTGGCTCACTTTCCTTTTTTCTCAGCCAATTGTTTCCTGTTCACAGAGCTAGCTTGAAGATATCCTCCAACATGAGATGAGAAGGCTGCAGTTGATTTGGCTCCCTGTATATCACACAAGGGCTTTCAAGTCCATGAAGGGCAGGGTCAATACAACGTTAAGAACATGGCACTTGGAGGGAAATAGCTGTGGATTCCAGTACCTTCACAAGTATTTATAACAAGGGATGTCATCTTTTGTATCATCACTTTTGTCATCTACAAAGTGTTTTCACAAAAACTGTACCTACTCAATTGGTTTATGTTATAATTAAATGAGATAATGCACAATGCATGTAAAGTACTTAACACCAGACCTGAACATAGTCAGTGCTCAACAATATGGAAAGTGAGAGAACTGCAAACATACTACTGTGGAAAAAAATATACAAGTTATAAGATATTAGATTTTGCATATGAATTTCTGAAATAGGATTTGTAAACTGTTGTTCACTGTGAACCTCATTAAATCTTACTAAGTTTACTTTCTAGTTTAACTAAATCAAGCACTTAAATAGTATGGCCCTATCTATACATTACACTCAAAAATCATTTATACGATAGTTACTTAGAAGTGCTTTAAATTTACATATATTATAAAATTTGTACATTTAAAACTCCTAGTTTGCATCCATCCAACATCCAAAGAAGTTGCCCATTGTTCGTGGTGACACGGCAAATCCTTTATCTAAAGAACAATAGTTAGTAACAGTACTTTTGAGTAAAAAGCTTTTATCTTCTCTTTGTCTACAAATGAAATGGCCTCTTTAAACTACCACTTCTTTGAGTCAGTGTAGAAATTGTCCCTTGATGTTTCATGGTACACCTGCTAATCTTTCTTGGAATTAGTTGGCAAATGGAATTCACAAGAGTAGGGATGTGCTTTCTGGGACACCATATGCATTGCACCATTATGCAAAGAGACTGTGAGAACCTTCAGATCCTAGAGAAGAGAAATGACTTGCCCAAGGCCACAGCAAGCTGTGCCTCGGCTTGCTGAGATTCTGGAACTGAAACCCTCTGGGTTGTTGACCATCCATCTTTCTCATCACAATCAGCCCCTTGCTGCTTCCATCACATTTACAAAGGAAAGTGGGAAATGATTCATCCTTGTAGAATGTCAAGTAATAATGATGCTCTCTTCCCATTTCATTTAACTGGGCTTAGGTAGAGCAGAGAAGTAGGCATTTATCTCCTTTCTTTTCTTTCTCAGGTATCTCCAGAGTGTGTGAGCTTCTGTTTGAAGGGCATTTCTCTCCTATTTGCCCTCCCTTCCCAGGAGTGTTATAGAGTTGGATTTAAATGACTGGATTCACAGAGAGGATCGTCAAAAGACCAAAGGAGAAGAGAATTGCCCATAGAACCCTGTAAAGTGCTCCAGGAGCCAGTAACTATGGAGCCTTGCTCTTTACTCATTCAGTTACTGTGTTAGCAATAGAAGATTGCTCCCTGTATAGAACTTAATGACTAAAAACTAGGAATCATTTTTTACAAGATAAATCATCCTTCTTTAATTTATATTGTGCATATTGTAGCTGTTTCAGGTTTTCAGTAAACATGTGTTGACTGAACGAGCAAATGCTTTTACACTGTTAGCATGACAGAGCTAACAGCCTGTACTGAATAGAAGCATGTAGTTCCCCTTATGACAACAACCACATTCCCAGTGAAGTTTTCGTTATTGAGCCTTTACCATTTGTTATGATCTATGTGACTAAGGGAACACCAAATGCTATACTCAGTTTATGCTACAAGAAGTAGGAAAAATAGGGAACTGTGACTAAACATGAGAAAATTTGGTTTGGCCATTACTGATATAAAAAGAATTTGAAGAATCAACTAACTTCCCCTACAGTTACCTAATGTGAATATTCTTTAAACAAATCATTCACTTACTTATCATTTCAGTGTCTGTTTTCTGGGTGAATATGTGCTAAGTGTCTAACAGTCTCCATCCTTGAAGAGGTCAAAACTTGCAGACAGACATATGGGGAAGTAAGCTTTGTCTAGTGAAGAAGGGGCCACAGGAGACCTACAAAATCCTGGAAGCACAGAGGATGGAATGGTACTTGTGGGTTGTCACAGGAGGCTCCAGGGAAAGAATTGGTGGAGACAAGAAGGAGTTTCCAGAAGAAAATACAAGAGAAAGACATTGTAGGAGAAGAAAATGGAATGAATAAAGGCACAGCAGTATGGAAGTGAAAGATATACTCATGAATAAAAGGTCATTCAACAGGGGAAAAAATGTAGGGCATTTAGGAAAAGAATTGGATATGATCATGCCTTGTTAGCAGTTTTGAATATTATCCAGTAAGAAATATGGAGACATACTTGAATTTTAATCAAGGGGAGGATGGGGAGATAGGAAGAGAATTGTGTCTAATCTGTCCCCTCCTTTTCCTTTTCCACCACTACTGCAAATGCTCACTGATTTTATTTTATCCTGACTCTTAGCCGACTTTATACCCTGAGATATTTTGGAGTAAGAATGAACTGGAATTGACGACAAATCTAATGTGGTGGTAGGGAGGAGTCTGAAAGAACGTAATGGACATTCTTGAAGATGCGGATGGATGGTAATGCCATTAAAGAGACACAGATTACTCAGAAGTAGAAAGAGTGTGCCTGTGTGGAAATGTAACACATTTATTTGGGTCATCTGGTACTTGAAATACCTGGATGTTATATCCAGAAACTGGATGGAAATGAAATGTCAAGAAT
Organism: Tursiops truncatus; assembly: GCF_011762595.2. NCBI lineage: Eukaryota > Metazoa > Chordata > Mammalia > Artiodactyla > Delphinidae > Tursiops > Tursiops truncatus. The sequence continues at coordinate 52,935,838 of NC_047042.1, forward strand.
GTAGGAAAGAGTTTGGAGCCTGGTGGTGGAGTTTTAGGGGTCACTGGCATACAGACCATGGCCATATGTGTGATTGTATAAGAAGAGGATTATACACTTTGCTGTACACTTGAAACTAACACAACAATAAATCAACTATACTACAATAAAAATTTCTTTTTACAAAGAGGATTATAAAATAAGGAGAGAGGAAGATCTTGACTAGAACCCTGGAGAGTACTGAGCAGACAAAATAGGATCAAGGGAAGTAATATTATGTACACAAAAGAAGAGAATGCTTCAAGAAGACCTGAGTCAGCAGCAGTAATGCTACAGTAGACAAGGGGGTTGAGACCACAGAGGATCTACTGGATTTTGCAAATTAGGAGCTGACTTTTGTTACCACCGAAACCTGGTTTAGCACACTAGTGGGTTGAGGTGTGAATGAGACTTGAGCAAGGGAAGGCAGGAAGTATGAAATTCTTTCCCAAAAAGTCTGTCCACAAGATGAATGGGAAAGCAGTAAAGTTATTGGAGTGGATACCTTTTGATGCTGTTTTTCTTTTCAGAATTTAAAGATTCATTTAGAATTTCATCAGGAAATTGGGGATCTATCTTGGGATCACCTTACAAAACACTGTGATCAAAACACTGATCTACTGAAATAATCAAATTCACATTATTCTTCTACAATCCATTGCTTAATGATGTACTGTTGTTCTACATGAAATATGAATCAATCATAATCACAATTATCTTGCCTAAAGGTAAAATCCATGTTAATAATGCATCTTTCCTCTAGTCAGACACCTATATATATCGTAGAATATAAAACTATATTTCTTGAAACTACAACTTAAGACAAGTATATTTTGAATTTAGATAACCTTCACCACCATCCAGAAAACGTATCTATCTTTTTTGTTCATGTCATGTATATTTCTCCAAAGAAGGCATACAGATGGCCAAGAGGCACATGAAAAGATGCTCAACATCACAAATTATTAGAGAAATGCAAATCAAAACTACAATGAGATATTACCTCACACCAGTCAGAATGGCCATATCAAAAAGTCTACAAACAATACATGCTGGAGAGGGTGTGGAGAAAATGGAACCCTCCTACACTGTTGGTGGGAATGTTAATTGGTACAGTCACTATGGAGAACAGTATTGAGGTTCCTTAAAAAACTAAAAATAGAACTACCATATGATCCAGTAATCCCACTCATGGGCATATACCCTGAGAAAACCATAATTCAAAAAGACACGTGCACCCCAGTGTTCAGTGCAGTGCTGTTGACAATAGCCAAGACATGGAAGCAACCAAATTTCCATTGACAGAGGAACAGATAAAGATGATGTGGTACATACATATACACAATGAAATACTATTCAGCCATCAAAAAGAATGAAATATTGCCATTTGCAGCAACATGGATGGACCTGGAGATTATCATACTAAGTGAAGTAAGTCAGACAGAAAAAGACAAATATCATATGATATTGCTTATATGTGGAATCTAAAATATATATATATATATATATATATATATATATATATATATATATATACACAAATGCACTTATTTACAAAACAGAAACAGACTGACTTAGAAAATGAACTTATGGTTACCAGGGGGGAAAGGTGGGGTGGCGGGGGAGGAACAGATTGGGAGTTTGGGATTGACATGCTGTATTTAAAATAGATAACCAACAAGGATCTACTGTATAGCACAGGGAACTCTGCTCAATACTCTGTAATAACCTAAATGGGAAAAGAATTTGAAAAAGAATAGATACATGTGTATGTATACTGAATCACTTTGCTGGACACCTGACACTAACACAACATTGTTAATCAACTATACTCCAATATAAAATAAAAGTTTAAAAAAGTCTCATGGAAAAAAAGAAAATGTCTTGAATTAGGACAGAATATGTAAGAAGATATTTAGTAACAATTTTTGCAGACCCTGATGCCCTTTTGAGTCCTCTTGGGACAACAGGATTGCGTTAAAAGACAGTGCCATTCCAAAAGTCTTCTAGAACCTTGGATTCTTTCTTAGCAAATAACATATTTCTCACTCTTACTCAAGGAAATGATGAAAGTATTGAATAATCAAGGGATTTCTCATTTATGCATTGAGTTAAAAAAGATATTTTATTTTTACATATCACTGAGAGATGAAACAAAGAATATAGTTGTTAACAAACTTTCAAAGGCATTAGACTAAGTTGAATGTTAATTATGTGCCTAAAGAAAATATCTGGAAATAAATGGTTTTTTAGTAAGTGACTGTCAGAATATACACAGCCAAACTTCCCTTCTGCTTATCCCTTTGTAAGCTTTTTGAATTGAGTGTTAAAAATTAAATAAGCTTTTTATGAAAAGGAAAAACATTTTGATATACTGATTCATTCATCCCCCCATTCTCCAAAAACTGCTGTTTTTAATTTCAAACAGCTATTCATGTTTTACTAAGAAAAATATCAACTATATTAAGCATAAGGCAATAAAAATGCTTTGGTTACAATTAACTTTATGTGCACTGAATGAGAAATGGAATTCTTTATTGGAGAAGTAATAATCAAATCAGTAGATACTACAAAACAAGTTATGACAAATTCTTTAATTATGAATTGCCCTTGTCCATACTTTTCTCTTTCGATAGTCCAGATTATAAATCCAGTTGAAAAAAATAAATAAAACATGATGAATAAGTGAATTTTATGATTTTCCTCCAGTGCTAGGCTTTAGGTTAAAATAGGGACAGCAACTTGACATGCCATTGGTATGGGACATTTTAGTACTAATATTATGAAATATGTATTATTTTTATAAAGAACTTTTAGTTAAATTGTGCTTGTTTCAGTTTTATCAGTAAGGAACAGTCTAGGATGATTCTCTTAAAATAAACTGATGGTCTCTAAAACATAAATTATTGGCTTTGCTCTAAAACGAATATGGAAATCTTGTGATTTCTCCATATGTCGTTCAAATAATGTTTTCAAGTCCACTGCCATAGGTTGAGAAACTAAGAACAGAAAAGAGAATAAAGTAAATTTATGGCTAAATACTAATAGTGAATAATTGCTTCAGAAGAAGAAAACATGTCAGTTTCCCACATTTTCCTTAATGGTTAAACATATTTAACAAAATCTTGGTAGCCTTATGGTAAAAGCCTTTTTCCTCATATTTTACTGAGAAGTATTTGCGGCCAGCAGAGTTAATGCAGGCTCGTTCAGGAAGCCACAGCACTCTGTGCATTAGGACTCTGCTCTGCGCCCCTGCTTTTAGTCCAATTATCCCACATTGTGGGATGAGGAAGGTCATTGCTCCTGCTTGCTGGTTCTCTTGACGTTTTATGTCTCTGTGACCTTACCATCAATTTATCCAGGGTTTCTCAAAATTAACCAATCTTAAGGATCACTCTGGAACTTCTTAAAAGCAGACTTCTAGACCCCTTCCTCAAGGGACTATGATTTTCCTGGCTTAGGGTGGGTCTCCTGAATCTACATTTTTAACAAGTGGGCAAGGTACTTTTTAAGATTAGGTAAATTTGGAAATAACATCTCCTCCTCTGCTCTTATCTCCTGAGGATGACCTCTCTCACCCGTTGTGATTCCAGTCCATGGAATATTCTTTTCCGTGCATACTTGCATCCAGTCTGTCTTCCATCTTTCTTCATGCACATCCAGTCTGTCTTCCATCTTTCTTCATGCACATCCAGTCTGTCTTCCATCTTTCTTCATGCACACTTGGAGCTGGCACCCGTATGCTTCCATTTTGAAGGGCAGATTCCACTTCCCCATTTTCTTCAAAACCCTGTGGGATTAGAATATCCTCCCCAGAAGCTCTGAAGTTTATGGATAGGAAATGAGTAGAAGACCAACTAGGATTAGATGAACAGGGAGCATACTAGAAATAATAGATGCTCAAAGCAGGAGGACTAGAGAAGACAGACCGGGGGGGCGGGGGCAGAGCAGGGATGTGAGTAGGAAGAGCACAAGTTTACAGCACAGGGTGGAAATATAAGGTTGTGGTCAGTGACCTTACCTGGAGGACGTAGTGGCCTGTGCCAGGTGAGGCTAAGGGTGATAAAGGGGCAGACAGTCCTCTCCAGGAGAGACAGGCTAAAAGAGGGTATTGGTACCAAGACATGTACAGAAACAACTGTCATTCAAGGCAGACTATAATAAAGTCTCAAAAAGATAATATTAAAAGGTTACCAGGGGCTTCCCTGGTGGCTCAGTGGTTGAGAGTACGCCTGCCGATGCAGGGGACACGGGTTCGTGCCCCGGTCCGGGAAGATCCCACATGCCGCGGAGCAGCTGGGCCCGTGAGCCATGGCCGCTGAGCCTGCGCGTCCGGCGCCTGTCCTCCACAACCGGAGAGGCCACAACAGTGAGAGGCCCGGGTACCGCACAAAAAAAAAAAGGTTACCAGCATTCTGAAGGATGAGAGATCATACATATTTGAGAGGATTCGGATCAACTTAATGGCAAATAGCATTTAATCTAAGTCTTGAAGGATGGGTCAAATTTTGAGAGATGCAGTAGGAGAGGAAGTGTTTTGGCAGAAGGAATTCATTAAGCAATGGCTGAAAGAATCAGTCTGTGAACAATTTAAATGAATTAAAGCAAAAATCTGTAACGTAGATATAGCCTAACACTTTTTCTACATAGGTGATTCTTTCAAGCATCTGGGTGGCTGTTCCTGCCAGTAGACATGACACTCCTGAAGGTAAAACAGATGTTGATGTCATATTTTACTCAAAGTTTCTAGGGATGTGTGTCACATGTAAACATTTGGAATTACCATTATGCTTAGAAATAGAACTTTAGTTAATACGTAAAAACAAAAAGCAACTACCAGCAACCTCCTTAATAAGGATTCTGTCGTTCTTTCATTAAAAAAAGATCAGGTAGTGTTGTAGTTTAAATAAAACTCCATGCCTTTCAAAGAAATGTTATAATTTCCTTTGAAGGACTTAATGAGGCTGAGTCACAGCTAAGAAAATAAGATGTGAAATTAACATATGTGTGAAATTCAATCACACCTCTTATTAACTGGATGTAATGATAACCACAAAAAAAGGTGACTACTTTAAATAAATAAGTGATGATAGAAATGAAAAATGATGTTAATTTAATGGTTGATTAACTGGTCCTCAGTGTATCTCCCAAATCTAGTTTGGGATGGTGGCCTCCAGCTCATACTTTAAGCATTCCAAATGTGTGTCAATAAAACATATATTGCTTATAAAAAGTTATACAGAACATTTCTAATAAAGACTTGCATTCAATATGCTACAGCAGGTCTAGCTTATATAAACACACACGCACACACCATGCGCACACACCTTTTACCATGCCCATCTGTTGAGTCAGATGGAAGCACACTACAGATATCTTCCAACCTAAATGTCATGGTAGTGAGGGCCTCAGTCCTGGCTCCCTGTCAATCAATTGTATTTTATATCTCATTATGTCAAGATTTTCAAATTCCCCTTGAGGCCATTCACACAGTTTTGCTACTTAATAGAGTATTGATTCATTTTGTTCTTTGTCATTCTATGTTGTAAATGTTTTAAATAATATAAATAATAAGGGAAAAAAGCCATATTACTGCTTTAAAGTAAATAGCCTGTGATAACCAGACTCTCTATATTGGAAAAAGTTCAAATACTACTAAATTTAAATTGTTATATTTAAGCTGTATTATTCAGAACCTCCCATTCAGAGCTATCATCCAAAAGCACAATGTATTGGTTCAGATAGGCATGGTAAAGGTAATGTTAATAGGCGATTAAAAAAACACGTGAGGGAGATAGATAATGGTGTCTGTTCACTAAAATGTGTCAGAAGGATACTCCAAGAGCATTAAATATGAGAGAGAACTGCATTCAATAGCCAGTGAACAAGAACGACATAAGAGAACGTTCTGGGTGTGAACACTAGCAGTGGGATGGGCCAGCTGAACTTAATGCAACGTTTTTCCCAAAGGATGAAAGGTTTACATCTGATACAAGTTCCTTTATGCAAAAACACTATACAAGCTCACTATTTCTATACAGAAAATACAGGAGGGAGGTACAAGATATTTTCTTTGAAAATGCACACAATTTGTAGTCAAGAGACTTTCCCTATCTCTTGTATTATTAAAATCATGTTGGTACGATACATTTGTAAAAATTAATAAACCAATATTGATACATATGATCTACTAAAGTTCACAGCTTATTCGTATTTTCTTACTGAATGCCCTTTTCTGTTCCAGGATCTCATCCAGGATACCACATTACATTTAGTCATCGTATTTTCTCAGGTCCTAACAGTTTCTCAGACTTTTCCTTGTTTTAGATAACCCTGACAATTTTGCATATTGGCCAGGTATTTTGCAGAATGTCTCTCGGTTGGGAATTGTCTGGTTTCACCATGATCAGGTTAGTGTTATGGGGTTTGGGGAAGAAGACCACAGAGGTTAACAGCCATCCTTATTACATCATAGCAAAGGTATATATTATCAACATAATTTATCACTGCTAAGGTTAAACTTTCTCACCTGGCTAAAGGGTCTGTCGGGTTTCTCTACTGTAAATTTACTCTTTTTTCCCTCCTTTCCATATTATACTCTTTGGAAAAAAAGTCATGATGCACAGCCTGGACTTAAGGAGTGGGCAGTTACGTTCCCCTTCCTAGAGGACTGAATATCTACATAAATTATTTGGGATTCTATTGCACAAAAGATTTGTCTATGCTCTCATTTCTTTCTTTATTCAATCACTTTTTTATATCATCATGGACTCATGGATATTTATTTTATACTTTGGGTTATAATCCAATACTACTTTATATATTCTTTATATTTTTTTTGCTCCAATTTTTCTCGTTTTGGATATTGGTAGCTATTTCACTAGACTCCTGTGTCTCTTTGACGTACAACCATCGATGTTTTTTTGTTTTTGTTTTTGAGCACTTCCTTGTTTTCTAGCATCTATCTTGTTATAGATGCTCCAGGATATCTTGTATATTCAGTGCCCAGCCCTAGAATCAGGCCATCAGGCATTTCTCTAATGATCCTTGATTTCTTTTATTGGAGAATGATGTTAGAAACCAAGATATGGGTGCTAAGTATGCTCTGTGCTACTGGGGTGTCATTGCCTTCTAGGCCCTCGCAGACGACAAAGCAAGATAATATACATATGTATACTAACCTGCGTATGTGTGTGTGTGTGTGCATGTGTGTGTGTGTGTATAATTCTCCCCTAAACATACTTCTCCCCTTACTTAGCTATATTCTCCCACTCCAACAGTAAGAAACCTGGCTCTACCGTTTGCCATTCATTATTTATTTAATGGGTCAATCCCCTACTACTTTATTTAAATTTAGAGCCAAATCCTGTTGTTTCCAGAATTTTTATCGTGTGTAAATAGCATTTAACATTTAATTTAAGAAGTTAAATAGAGATATACCTTCCTTTATTCTCTCATACCTACATCACCAGCACCATATGTTTTAACAACAAACAAATCTTCCTCTGAGGTTTGATCTTGTTACCTCATTTGGTGATATAACCACTGGGACCAAAATTACAAATAGGTTATGTTCCAAATGTTTGCTTTCCAGTCAGTCATTTGGAACTTGTGGCTTTTGTTTTGAAACACTTTATAAATAATGGTATGATTTCTAGGCTAGCTCACAAAGGCCTATTTAACTCAGAATACAATTGTAAGGGTATATATTTGCAATAAAAAATAATAGAAAGTAACATTAGTAAGTACAAAGGGCAACATTAAAACAATTAAATGAGAAGTAGTGTTGTATTATTCTTAGAATATAGTTGCTTAGGCAAAGAAAGCAAGGGTTGAGAGTACGAAGTCCATTAAATGCAGAGAAAACATCTGTGAAGGGGCAAACCAGTACGGTGACTTCTGAGATTGCTGAAATACACAGAGTGTGATGTACAGTGGATTGTAATGAGCCTGGACAGGCAAGCAGAAACTTAATTATCGTAAGCTTCATGTGCCATGCCAAGAAGATGGGATTTAAGTTTAGGGGAATGGGAAGCTAATGAAGAATTGTATGCAAAGGCATGGCATGATCTCATTTTTGACTTAACATTACTCTGATGACAATCTTAAGGATGGGTAAGAAAGGGGTAACAAAAGAGGCAGGATCAATTAGGAAAATATTGACATGGTGAAAACAAGAGAACTAAGTTAATAATCCAGTACTCTTGAGGAACAGGAAGAGTGTTCAGATATGAGGGATGATAAAGAGATGGACACTTGGTCTCAATTACTGGTTGTTATCATTGGGGTGAGGGAGGAATGAACATCTATGATTGCCTCTTTACTGGTTTGAGAGATGGGGAAGTTAAAATACGCATTTGATGGTGCCATTAATCAAGACAGAGTATATGGTAAGAAGAGAAGTCTGTCTTATCTTTCATTCATAATTCAGGTATTTTTATAACATTTTATACCGGAAGTGATTTCCTAAGATACCTGCCAGAAAATGGAAAACACAAAGGGTAGAGAGTTGTTACAAAGAATTTATGTGTATTTATAAGAAAAGATTATCAAAGATGTACCTTCATAACTATAAGAAGTACCAGCAGAAGAAATGAGGTGAAGACAGCCTATACTGCATCTCTCTGAGAGGGAGGAAAGAAAGTGGGACAAAGGCCCAAGGAATCGCCAAACCAGGCTCCAGCCGGGAGTTGGCACCGTCAGTCCAACTGGAGGTGGGTGTGTTTGTAATTTAGGGAGAGAATTGTCTAAGGGAGGAAATATGCAATGGGCTGTTTCTTTGTACAAAATCAATCTTGAGTCAGATGCATGTTTTTATGATATTGGAACAACACCATGGATTATTTTTGTTGTGATTTCTACTCATAACGCTTTCCTAGGGATCTCCTTGGGATATAATTCGATAAAATTAGAACCTTCCTTGCCAGTTAGATAGTATGTGTATTATATGCTCTATTACTATAGTGTATTTCATGTGTGACTTAAAGTTCATAACTACTTATAATAATATTTTATAACAAAGGTTCAATTTTCTAACCACTTAATTTCATCTTTGCTTATCTATTTTCCCATGTGCAAATCAAGGACCTTCCTTCTATGACACCTCTATCTTCCCTCTCATTATTTCTCATGTTGTTTACACACCTGTGGGTACAGGGAGAATAGGACCATAGCAATAGAAAAGCAGGTGATATGCCAGGATCTCTGGAAATTTGAAGCTCTTGAAGGACTAGTCATCACTTAGCATTCATTTTTCTTCCAGAAAACAAAACAAAACAAATGACATTAGCAACAACAAAATCAAACAATCTAGTCCAGACCATCAGTTGTTTCTTCATCTGTGTTAACTGATTTCAATCTGGAAGCTGGCATATAGCCTGGAATTAATTTTTATAATTTGTTTCTTCTCTATTGAAAATGGATCTGCAGGAAACTGATGAAGAGGACAAGTTTTTATACTCATCTCATATGTAAACTTTATTATACTAATGAATGTGATAAAAATAAATGAATGTGACTAAAACAAAGCAAAAACAATTTGAGTGTTTTTAAGAAACTGTAGCAACAAATAAATATGTGATGAACCAATAAAGCAGGGAAGATCTCTAAATAGAATCATTATTCTTGAAGGATGGTGTTAAAGATAGGAACATTTCTATGGAAGACTCCTGAAGTATACACTTTGAGTCAAACACAATCTGAATAAATACAATAATATCTTAGTTGAAGCTTTTAGCTAACAAAAAAGCAGCCAAAGTCTACACTAGTAACATTAAAAGTAACCAAGAGAAAATTTCAACATTTAGCTTATCATTTGAAAACTTCCATGCCAACAAATATTGTCTGCTTTTTAAATCAACCCTATTGTTTCAGATATTTTTGAGGCTTTGTAGATACACTGAAACAAACATAATAAAAGTTATGAAAAATGCATTGATTAATTTTCTAAAACTTTAGTTCTAATCTGCTATGGGAACTGAGAAATATACTAGACAAACAAGAACATGTGAGCACTCTAACGGAAAAGACAGACAGGAATACTGATAGAGTAGAATACAATGTTCTTTGGTATCAGTAGTGTTAAGAAAAGATTCGTATATTACTGTCTTGGGGAAATTATAAATACCATCCTGAGTAGAAAACTCAAAGGATGAATAGGAGTCTGGAGAAATAAAGATGGGCAATGGATTCTAGAAAGAATTGAGATAGCAGGATGGATGGCATGAAGGCCTGACAGAGATGGACATGAGTGGGAATCATGAAAAAAGTAATAAATCTCATGCAGAAGATATGGGAGAGCAGTGAGACTGGGCTGGGGATGGATTCTGCAAGATCTTGAACAACAAATTAAGGAGTATGGTTTTTGTCTTGGGGGAACGCAAGCTTTAAGCATTTGAGAAATGATTTTATATGTAACAATTCTTTGACAAGGTCATTTTTGTTGGTAGGTAATTGTGAGTAGTATGAGAAATGCACTAAATACTAAATATGGAGAAAACTGTGGGGAAGAGAAGATTTAGAAAACTTGGAAACCATGCATCTAGAGCCACCGAGTCACCTATTGCCCTGAGGCTGGGATACCTGGGAAGTCTGAGGAGATCAGACCGTCCCTGTAGTGCTAGAAACTAGCAGGGCCTCATCCTATCAGGTTTAGACACTGCTCACACTTCGCCATTGAAGCTTATATTAGACCAGTGAAATTAAATGTAGAACAAAGCATTACCTATTTTGAAAAACTGTAATGGTCTTTTGACAAACTGTGGTATACAAAGACTTAGGAGTACAGAGGAAGCACCTCAGGGGCTGCCAAAGTAACAGGGGCAGAGAGCTGCGGAGTAAACTCTGAGACGTGCACTTCTGCTGCCCTTGCTTCAGTCAGTGCAACTATTCAGCTGCTCATTTTTATTTAATTTTACATATAGGGCTTCTGCTTAAGATTTTTATTAAATAAATATTTCTATTATTTAAGAAAACAAAACTGAATACCAATGGTGTACAAGGCCAATATTTCCCAAAGCAGATTTTTAAAAAGTTTCCTTTATATCTAGGTCCATCCACATCTCTACAAATGACCCAATTTCATTCCTTTTTATGGCTGAGTAATATTCCATTGTATATATGTGCTGCATCTTCTTTATCCATTCCTCTGCTGATGGACATTTAGGTTGCTTCCATGTCCTGGCTATTGTAAATAGTGCTGCAATAAATATTGTGGTACATGACTCTTTTTGAATTATGGTTTTCTCTGGTAGAGTGAAGTAAATCAGAAAAAGGAAAACAAATATCATATATTAATGTGTATATGTGGAATCTAGAAAAATGGTACAGATGATCTTTTTTGCAAAGCAGAAATAGAGACACAGATGTAGAGAACAAATGAATGGACACCAAGGGGGGACAGGAGGGTGGGATGAATTTGAAGACTGGGGTCGACATATATACACTACTGATACTATGTATAAAATAGATAACTAATGAGAACCTACTCTATAGCTCAGGGAACTCTACTCAGTGCTCTGTGGTGACCTAAATGGGAAGGAAATCCAAAAAAGAGAGGATGTATGTATACGTATAGCTGATTCACTTTGCTATACATTAGAAACTAACACAACATTGTTAAGCAACTATACTCCCATAAAAATTAACGAAAAAGAACGGATAAACAATAAGGTCCTACTGTATAGCACAGGGAACTATATTCAATATCCTGTGATAAACCATGATGGACAAGAATATGAAATGAATGTATATATATGTATAACGGAATCACTTGCTGTATAGCAGAAATTAACACAACATTGTAAATCAACTATACTTCAATAAAATAAATTAAAAATAATAGTTTTTTATATCTAATTCCCAAAGGATTCTTGATCCTAAGAGATTCATTTATTATCTAAATTAGCTTTATGAAACAATTATGAATTGTCATTAACTTTCTCTTTTTGCCACGAAGATTTTTCCATGAGCCGTAACAGGTGTATGAATGACCTTTGGAAACGCTAGCTTTAAGATAAACCACACATATGGACTCCACTCTCCAATGTGGTATATTTACAGCATGTCACAACAGTTTGGAGTATGTGGCCCTCAATATCAAGACGCTTTCAGGAATGTTTTCTGGAAGTAGACTTCTTGGGTTTAAATCTTGGCTTTGCCTTTATCCTGGCAAAATTGGGGGGTAAATTAATTAATCTCTGTGTTACTGCAGTTCTTCTAGCTATAAAATGTGAATAATCATAATATCTTCTGTTTAGGGTGACCATGAAGATTAAATCAGTTTATATGTGTAAAATATATGGGGCAGTGCCTTTATGAGGCAGAAGCTATATTACTGTCAGCTATTACTATTGGCATTATGTAAGCCTTGGGTCTTACTAAGAAATTGAGCCAGCTTTTGGATTTTTTTTTTTGGTTAGTTTTTATAAAATTTATTTTTATTGAAGTATAGTTGATTTACAATATTGTGTGAGTTTCAGGTGTACAGTAAAGTGATTCAGTTATACATACATATAGATCTATTTTTTGTCAGGTTCTTTTCCTTTATATTGAGTATAGTGTCCTGTGCTATACAGTAGGTGCTTGGTGGTTATCTATTTTATATATAGTAGTGTGTATATATTAATCCCAAACTCCTAATTTATCCCCTCTCTTTCCCCTTTGGTAACCATAAGTTTGTTTTCTATGTCTGTGGGTCTGTTTCTGTTTTGTAAATAAGTTCATTTGCATCATTCTTTTTTAGATTCCACATATAAGCGATATCATGTAGTATCTGTCTTTGTCTGTCTGGCTTACTTCACTTAGTATGATTATATCTAGTTCTATCTATGTTGCTGCAAATGGCATTATTTCATTCTTTTTTATGGACTTTAACAGCATTTGCTCAGACTAGTATACCACCTAACAAGTAGTTTGCTTATTGTTTGTTTCTCCGTACTGTAATGTATGGTCACTGAGAGTAGACAGTTTCATGTATTTTGTTTGTTGCAGTATTTCCAGAAATTAAAAGAGTGCCCAGAAAATAACAGGAACTCAATAAGTATTTGCTGAGTTAATGAATGAATAAATTCTTATATCAGTGAACTGGAACTAATACTAGTATCCCTTTAATGCCTCATGTGGTACTTTGATATTTACAGAGCCATAAGGCAACTCCGAAAACACCAAATGTAAGCAAGGGAGATAGAAAACCTATTTATTTTCTTAGAGCTCAGGGCAGGTACAGTTTTAGACTCTCCCATAGCAATTTGGGGGCCCAGTGAAGTTTTTCCAGTATAATTCCACAAGACCATTCCTGTAGCACAAACAGAGCTGACTCAAGGATCAAGATGAGGAATGAGACTTGGTGCCCTCTCCAGGGTATGTAGACCCCAAGATATATCTGAATCTGTGCTCTACTTTCTATAGCCACTGTCCTCATCCATCACAAACTTAGGCATGTCTGTGTGTATGTGCCAGAGATGGGGGTATTCCATCTATACTGTCTGAGTGCTACTGAGAGAGTTTAGTTGTGTGTGTGTGTGTGGGTGTGGGTGTGTCTGTGTGTGTGTGTCTGTGTGTGTGTGTGCAGAGGAAGAGACAGGGTGTGAGGGAACCTCATTTCACTGCACCTAAGAGCAGATGTGCGCAATCAGATCCACTGCCTGTAAGGAGAAAGGCTCTTTTCTTCTTTGTCCAATCAGGCTTTTGTTGAGCTGATTAGAATCAAAATTAGAGAATGAAGTAGGACAGAGAAGGGAGAGATGGATTCCTATGAGAAGGGACATGATGATACTTCTGGGAACAGAAAATAACCTAGAAAGTCTGGGAAAGTAGAGAGACATATTTTTAAAAGACAGAGAAAATTGGGCAGCAGCCAAGATGAAGGAAAATTTGGGGCCAAAATTTGAATAGTTTTTACAAAGTGTGGCTGTGTGCAAAGTGGTAAAATACTCATTTCCACATCTCTTCCAGATACTTTGGTTAAAAACATTAATTTATTTTTTATATTATTTTATTGTTTTTTTGCGGTACGCGGGCCTTTCACCGCTGCGGCCTCTCCCGCTGCGGAGCACAGGCTCCGGACGCGCAGGCTCAGCGGCCATGGCTCACGGGCCCAGCCGCTCCGCAGCACGTGGGATCCTCCCGGACCGGGGCACGAACCCGTGTCCCCTGCATCGGCAGGCGGACTCCCAACCACTACGCCACCAGGGAAGCCCCCATTAATTTATTTTTAAAGATTTTGGAACCTCTGCTAGCAATCTTTGGAGACACACCCTTGCAGAGCAGGCCACCTTGTAACAGCAGTATGACTGCTACTTTTTCCCCACACTTGTTACTCACATGATTGGTTTACATTGCAATTCTATTTCAAATTCTGTTTCATCAATAAAATAAATATTTAGAAACAGTAACTTTGGATGGGGAAACAGAGGTTTATGAGCTTTTAGGCCTTTTATAATTTTCTAGGTTTTTGATGACTTTGGCTAAACCAATATCCTAAATTTTCTCTAAGAATTGGTCAATTTTTGGAATTAGATATCTAGAGTAAAATTAATGGTAAATGTCATGAAATAGCTTTAAAAAACAATTTCAGTTACATGTTGTAATGTGTCAAAAATACATAAATGCATCACTCTCATTTCTGCATGCTTAATGGTTATAAAGAGCTGCTGTAGAAACAGGGAAAAATACTTATAATAATACTGCTAATGAATTTTATTTCAAAATTTTCTATAACTGACTGCATTAGGCAGAAATCAGTTGAATAAAAGAAATTAATGGGGGAAGAGTTAGCATATGATGAAAGGATTGAGTCACTCAAATTTAAAGACATTAACTCAAGCACAGCGAAAATCTAGTGTAAGATGATATTATTGATGATGAAATTTATGTAAGATGAATCAATGAGACAAAACTGATTTTATGAAGAAATTGTAATATTAAGTGAATAAATCACTATACATATATGATCAAAAGTATGAAAAATCTTAGAAAGAAAGCTGGAACAAACACATCTAATATTATATTGACAGTGAAAGCTTTTGTGAGCCTGGATGATCACTTGTTTCCTTTCAAACTTTCTATTTCTCACCACTGCCCAGAACAAACACTAATTAGCTTTATAAGAATAAAATCAAGTAAACGTTTTGTAAATGAATGAAACGAAGCCTTGCTCCAATAATGGTATTGCTTTTCTCAAAATCCACTAATGAGACCCTATACCTCCATTTATGTATTACATAGATATTCTACCATGTAAGTGAGTTTTACATGTTTGAAATGAGCAGATGCTTATTTCTGATGGCCTTGTTGGCACTTTTTGGGGGGAGCTGAACAAAAAGCTTTGAGGAATACTTGGGAGAGGACAGCAATTCTGCCGTATCTTTAATGCAAGTAGTAACAACTCTTTTTGAATCACTGACTTTTCTTGTTCATTAAATTATGCAGGCCAAGTAGCTAATAAAAAGGTAATATTTCATTATACTCATTCTGAATTTAATCAACTTTTATTTTTCTTTCACTTAACTTTTTATGTTGTCAAGTATCAACCTAGTCTCATCCTCGTTTTGCAAAACACTACTCTGATCATCAAGGATTTGGTAAGGCTAACATAATCTGCCTCATATTTTCTGAATTTCAACATTCTTAGGAGAAGGTGATTCAAATGATTTGTAGAATAATGACATAACAACCGTATGCAAAGAAAGTAGTGTTACTTCTTTCATACCTTCTTGCTAATGGTAATAATAATATTTAGTAAAAATGAAGGCAATATGTTTTCTATACTTTGAAAGCATCAGAATTAAACACCGGATTTCATAATGAAAATGAGCACATGTGTAAAGAATACCAAAAAGCTAAATATTTATAAACTAAATTTTATGGGCATACCTTGTTTTATTATGCTTCGCCTTACTGCACTTTGCAGATATTGTGATTTTTACAAATTGAAGGTTTGTGGCAACCCTGCCTCAAGCAAGTCCATCTGCACCATTTTTTCCAACAGCATTTGCTCACTTCATGTCTTTGTATCATGTTTTGATAATTCTGGTAATATTTCAAAATTTTTCATTATTATTATATTTGTTAGAGTGATCTATGATCAATTTTTGGATGTTACTATTGCAAAAATACTATGACCAACTGAAGGCTCAGATTATGGTATTGTTTTAGCAATAAAGTATTTTCTAATTAAGCTTTGTCCATTGTTTTTTTTAAGACAGAATGCTATTGCACACTTCACAGATTACAGTATAGTGTAAAAGTAACTTTTATAGGCACTAGGAAACCAGAAATTCATGTGACTCTCTTTACTCTGGCAGTCTGGAACCAAATCTACAATATCTCCAAGGTATGCCTGTAGTTCAGGCATCTCTTTATGTTGTGCCATCTTCTTTTAATAAATCATGTGGCCTCTACAACAACACCAACAAAAAAATTATCACTGTTTTCACAATAGAAGTTTAAAAAGTATAAATATTATTTCATCCCTGGAATAATTTTATCACAGCTTCTATGAACTCTGAGAAGCACTCTTAAGGCTACTGTAAACAATAGAGTTATACAAGTCCCACCGTTCAGTTTTCTGATTTAAAATAAGGAACTGTTTCGGGCAGAATTCTAAAAGTGACCCACCAAGATTCTGTTCCCTAATCCCTGGAACTGTGAATATGATGAGACACCACACATTTGATTATGTTACCTCACGTGGCAAAAGGGAATTTGGAGACGTAATTAAAGTTACTAATCAGATGACTTTGAGTTAATGAAAAAGGAGATTACCCAGCTGAGTCTAAAACAATCCCATGTGCCATTACAAGACAGAGAGGTTTTCTCCGACTGGTAGCAGAAGACAGAGTTAGAGAATTTATCGATTACTGAGATAGATGGGGCCACAAGATAAGGACCTGAGAGCGGCCTTTAGATGCTGAGAGCAGTTCCTGACCAACAGGCTGCAAGAACAGAGGCTTAAGTCATACAACCACAAGGAACTGGATTCTGCCACTGACTTGAATGAGCTTGGAAGCAGATTCTTTCCCAGAGCCTCTAGGTAAGGGTCCAGCAGTGCTGACACTTTGTGAAACCCTGAGCAGAGCACCCAGTTGAGCTCACCCTGATTTGGGATCTACAGAACTAAGAAATAATAATTGCGTGTTGTTTTAAGTCACCAAAATTGTGTCAATTTGCTAAGAGAGCATAGGGAAGTAACATAGAACTGTAGATTGTTCAAACCTTGACGGGACCTTAAATAAGTCCAAAGTCTAAGAAAAGACAGGTGACAGAGAGAGGATTAGGGCTATTACAAAGCATTGTAAAGACAGGGGAAAAGAGAGTTATTATTTAACCACTAATATTCAAAATATAATTTTTAAGCAATATATTCTGCTTAAAACCAAATTTTTGGAAGAGAAGAAGAAATTAAGGACTCTTTTGCACCACTTACAACATCAATGGCTAGGTTTTATGATGGACTTTATTCCCATACTGTCCATCCTCAAGTTTAACCCTGAAACTGGAATAGAAAGAAGGAGGAGCTGACACAGAGGAAGTAAAAGAATAACCAAAGCTTTATGATCCCTGAGGATTGTGGGAGAGTGAGGCAGAAGACAGAAATAAAGGTAAAGAGAGAGAAATGTCAGTATTCTCATTTTTTCCCTCTCACTTTGGAAACATTATCTAAAGCATTCTCTATGTTTAGCTCCGTGTTTCAGGCTACTGAATGAAAGGCCCTCATGGAATGTGACTCGTGGATTGTGGCCATATCATATGTGAGCCTGCCAGTGTGGAATACTGAAGCAAAAAGCCCTGATATATAGCACTCTTGACCGACCCTTGGGTCACATGACCAGTTTTAGGTTTTCCAGTGATTGTCTTGACTAGGGCTCTAGGCTGCATATATTCACGATGCTAGTTCATTAATTAGTGGGGTTTTTTTAAATTGAAGTAGGGTTGATTTACAATATTACGTTAGTTTCAGGTATACAACAAAGCTATTCAGTTATTTTTTTTTCAGATTCTTTTCCATTAGAGGTTATTACACGATATTTAATACAGTTCCCTGTGCTACACAGTAAGTCCTTGTTGCTTAGCTATTTTATGTATAGTACTTTGTTAATCCCATACTCCTCATTTACCCCTCCCCTCCCTTTCCCCTTTGGTAACCACAAGTTTGTTTTCTATGTTTGTGAGTTTCTGTTTTGTATATAGATTCATTTGTATTATTTTGGAGATCCCACATATAAGTGATATCATATAATATTTGTCTTTGTCTGACTTACATCACTAAATATAATACTCTCTAGGTCTATCCGTGTTGCTGCAAGTGGCAATATTCCATTCTTTTCTATGGCTGAGTAACAGTCCATTGTATATGTATACCACGTCTTCTTAAGCCAATCATCTGTTGATAAAAATAGGGAACGCTTCACAAATTTGCATATCATCCTTGTACAGGGGCCACACTAGTCTTTTCTGTCTGTACTGTTCCAATTTTAGTATATGTGCTTTCGAAGCAAGCACTAATTAATATTTTGGTTTTTTTTTTTAATTTTCAGGTGGCTCATATCAATGCTGCTTTGATTTCTCCCCACAAAAGAGCAAAGTTATAGGTTATCTATAGATATCACTAGGCAAATGGTCACTGGAGGCATCTGACTACAGCTACGGACATATTCTAAAAACATCAGAGGAGAGGACAAATTGCATGCTTTATCATTCTTGCATGGCTACTCCAAGCCTGAACATATGGTGGCCCTTGGGTGGAGCAACCAGAGCTATGGCTCAAACGATCCCCTGAGAGAAATCAAAGTTTAGGTTGGGAATGATTTTCACAGGTTTTCTGTGTCCCTGATGAAGAGGCACTAATGCAAAGAGGCCAAGATGGGTCCAATGGTTAGTCATCTTATTCATGGGCAATGTAGGTTGAGGTGTACTCACTCTTGATATGAACAAAGTAAAGTTTCCTTTAAAATTACCCATTGCAATGGTTGGCTACAATGAAGACATAGTCATACCTGGGAAACTTATAGTTGAATCAGAATCTCTGAGGGTGGGACCTAGGCATCAGTATTTTGTGAAAGTTCCCCAGGATGTTTTAAGGTACAATTAGAGTTGGAAATCACTGATTTAACGGAAGGTCTATTCATGTGCATATAGAGATAAAGCAACATTAATCCTTGTAGTGTGAATCAGTGTTAAAGTGTCTCTTCTTTCTCTTCCCTAAGTTCCTTTAGTTGTGCTCTTATATCAACTTTCCTTCTTCCTACAGAGGTATTCTTCTTGGTGTCATTCTTATTTTCTGTGGTTGCAAAAATCACATATTTAAGAGGATTTAATCAATCAATCAATCAATCAATCTGTCTAAAGTTTCTATATCAAGATCCACATCCACTTGTTATTGCTATTTTTCAAGAATACTGGAAATGGTAATAAAATAATTCCCTATAATTGACATAATTCCTCTTAAATATTAGTTGTGGACTCTCTACTCCCCTTGTTTGATCTCTGCTCCTTCTTGTATTATATAAAGTTTTGCAATAACTATTGTAATAATTAAGCATTTATGCTATACACACATTAGTGAATGCATGATGTTCATTGCTTATTTGACAATGGTATTTAAAATATATGCTCCCATGTCAAGTATCATTTGATGCAAAAGAGAGCAGCAAATCTCTCTCCTGTTGACAAACAATTCAGGCAATAACTCTGAACATCCAAATCTCCACAGTTTCAAAAGAACAAATAAAGCTTTGATATCTCTCTGGTGATATTTTATTTTCATTCCCCATCTCATTTGTTTGTCATTTGAATCCATACTCTCATGATATAGAGAGATTTTCTCTTTTTCTTTTTATGGGTGGTAAAAAGCTTTTAGTGTGTCCTTACTCTTTAGGCTACAGACAAGTTTTGTTTTGATACACTAATAAGAAATGTGTTCTCATGATAAACTTGAAGTATGAAAAGGGAGACTGATTCCTTACAAAGCCAGGCTGTTGATGTTTATTATGTTCCTATCAGAAATATGTTAGGTTTTCAAGCAACACAAAGATATATGGACACAGTTGATTTCTTTCTTGTGCTTGGAGTCCAGTTGGGGAGATAAACCTTACACTTGAAAATTCTCCTTAGAACAATGTAATAATATAAATTCTATACAAATCAAGCTCCTGCATGTGCACTCTGAAATAGGTGAGGCCACATGGCTGCTGTCATAAGGATATGCTTGATTGATTATTGAAGGCGCTTGAGCTGAAGGATGCTTTGAAAGAGTTACAGACGTTTATTGTAAGGAAGAAAATGACATACAAGTGAAACAGTCACACATTTGAGGGTCATGTAAATAACCAATCTTATGGAAAAGCACGGAAAAAAAAAACCCCAAGCTGTGCTACATAGAGCTATTTGATAGAGGATTTAGCATAACAGACTCCAAGAAAAGGAATGACTCAAATTGTTTCAAGTTAAGGAACTATCACCATTATTTTAAAAAATGATTTACTTGGAAATAAGGTACCACTAAAAAAAGTTTAACTATTTAGTAAGTAGTTCATCATTGTTTAGTTTTGAGCCCACTTTTCTTTTGTAGGATGAAATAGGACTGACATAGGGTCTCAAGGTTTAGAACTAGCTTTGGGGGTAGAAGAAAAGATAGATATCAAGCTCCAGAGTAGACTGTAATGAGGGCAAATGCAGGTTGGTGTCTAAGGTGAGTCAGAGATGAATGCCAGAGGAGATGCATCAAGTAAAAGGGAAACAAAGGGTAGGGGGCAAACAAAGAAAAGTATTATAGGGTGTAAGATGTCAGCAACAGGGAATAAAGCAAGCTACAGAGCAGGGCAAGGTGAAAGAGGACTGGAATTTGTTTATGTACTGGGATCCTTGGAGTTTCTTTCTACTGGATGCATGGTTCTTAAGTATATTAGGTAGAGTGAAATGCTCATCATTTGTGTAGGCAGTAAGCATTAAGCACTTTGGGCAGGAATTTGGTTTTATTCCTTCGGATAAGAAGGTAAACACAGCAAAAGCAAGAAAATAGACTGGTATTATTTTCTAAAAACAGATTATTTGTGCTGTGGGGCAGGAAGGAAATGCCACAATTACTAAAAATAAGGTGAATCACAAATCATTAGTTGTCATTAGCTCCTCATTTCTTTAAAGAGATTGGAGATATGAGAAGAAATAAATGAGGATGTTGGAAAATAGTTACTGTTGGAATAGGGACTAGAAAAAGGGAGAAGGAATTTAAACAATTTGGCAGTCTTTCTTGGCTCTATTGCTTTAATATTACATTAATGTATTTTATGACTAATAGAGTCTTTGTTTGCCAGAACTTGCATATGCCCTGTTAGCCTTTTATAAATGGAGGACCCATCCAAAGAAATAAATTATTGGAAAATATATTTCCAGTTACGTGGGGATATTTGAGGCACAGGATGCATTATGTTGAAGGAATACTTGGGTTTATTGGTTCCTGTTAGAAGAAAATGTATCTTCCATAATGGCTTTGTTTACATCTGAATTTACTTCTGCTTCCAATTCATTTGGCATGTATGCAATCAGTTTGTCAACAAGTAAGAATCAGTAAATCACCCATGGTGTGCACAGAATGTTTTTATAATGCCAAAGGGTCTGTGGTTCCTGTGCCTGTTACAATCTTCTAGTATTTCTGATCCTTTCCCTATATATAAGGCATGCTGATTCACATCTTCCCATTAAAACAGGACATAACATTTTTAGAGCATAAATTTTTGTGCTACTTACTTTTTCTGTAATGACAGTCCTACTAAGCTAAACATACAAGGTTAACTAACTCAGACACATGAACCGATCACAGAGGAGCTTCTGCTGTGTGTTGTGTACAGAAGGCCGTGCAAACAAGGGGGCGTCACTAGATTCCTCTCACCACCCTTCACACGTCTATACTATGGCACGCATCTCACAGAAGCTGCCCCCTCCTAGTCCATGGACCAGTGCCAAGTAGAGTTCATGGAAGACAGAGCATGATGAGAGTAGTGTATTAAATTTTTAAATAAAAATAAACCATAATTCAAAAAGAGTCATGTACCACAATGTTCATTGCAGCACTATTTACAATAGTCAGGACATGGAAGCAACCTAAGTGTCCATCAACAGATGAATGGATAAAGAAGATGTGGCACATATATACAATAGAATATTACTCAGCCATAAAAAGAAACGAAATTGAGTTATTTGTAGTGAGGCGGATGGACCTAGAGTCTGTCATACAGAGTGAAGTAAGTCAGAAAGAGAAAAACAAATACCACATGCTAACACATATATATGGAAATTTTAAAAAAATGGTTCTGAAGAACATAGGGGCAGGATAGGAATAAAGATGCAGACGTAGAGAATGTACTTGAGGACACGGGGAAGGGGAAGAGTAAGCTGGGACGAAGTGAGAGTGGCATTGACATATATATCCTACCAAATATAAAATAGATAGCTAGTGGGAAGCAGCCGCATAGCACAGGGAGATCAGCTCGGTGCTTGGTGCTCTGTGACCACCTAGAGGGGTGGGATAGGGAGGGTGGGAGGGAGACGCAAGAGGGAGGGGTTATGGGGATATATGTATACAGATAGCCGATTCACTTTGTTATACAGCAGAAACTAACACAACATTGTAAAGCAATTATACCCCAATAAAGATGTTAAATAAATTTATATTTTCAAAAATTGTTATTTTATTTTAGATTACATTCTAAATTATTTTAGATTACATTCTTTAAAAATAACCTTCTTCAGAAAAGGAGTGAGATTGTGTATTTTTTTTGTTAAACAAACACAAATGTTTAGTGGTTTTACATAGCAATATAAAAATATGATTTTCAATATTTTTTGAAAAATGTTAGTCCATTCACCCATATACCTATCAACTACTACTACAGACTATAGAACTTTAAAAATAGAGATATTCTGACATCCCCCAAATGAAAAGTTTAACATTATAAAACTGTAACTCTTGGTGCTCATCTTGACAGTCAAGTGAAAACTATGAATGGAGGTAAAGGATTTCTCTTATAGATTTAAAAACCACTTCAACATTGGGTTAAGTTCAAGGAAGACCATTCACTGCATGCATACATGTTCATATATATAATGTATATATATTTAATATGTATATATATATTTAATCCCTGTCCTCAAGAGAATCATCTAATCAGAGAGATGAACATGCAATAGACAATTTCAATAAAGTGTTTTAAGTGATGTAATTAGAAGAATTAAAGAAAGGTTATAGGAATTTAGAGGAGAAAGATACTGTCTACTTATTACAGAAAACATCACACAGAGGTACATCAAATGGCTTGAGTCATTTAGCTCCAGAGAGCTAACTTGGAATGTAATAGTCAAGGATTTTTTCCATTGACACAACCTATCGCTTGTTATAATTGTAAAGCAATTATACTCCAATAAAGATGTTAAAAAAAAAGATACAAATGAACTTATTTATTACACAACAAAGATAGATCCACAGACATAGAAAATAAACTTATGGTTTCCAAAGAGGAAAGTGGATGAAGGGATAAATTAGGAGTTTGGGATTGACACATATACACTACTTTATATAAAATAGATACCACCAAGGACCTACTATATAGCACAGGGAACTCTACTCAGTAACAAAAACAAACAAAAAAGGGCACCAGTGCCAGTTTGGGAGCTGCAGCTGGAAGGGCACGTCACAGGAGGCTCTTACAATTCTATGATAGCACACATGAGGGAAAGAATCAGCTTGAGTATGTTAAATATTATAAAATACTTTATATATATATGATACATATTTCCATATGTAGAAAACATGTATTATTATTTACTTGTGATTAGTATTTTTAATATTTTTACATACCCAGAGAGGTCAACTAAGAAACAGCCCTGAACCCCTGCATTCCAAACTGGGAAGGGTCTGTAAGGACTCTTAGCAGGTAGGGAAGAGCTCAAGGAGAGCGAAGGACCAGGCACCCACTCCCACTGCAGGAAGCCCCATGTCAGGAGGGGAGACACTCTGATATTAATCATTTGCCTTTGGATTATGGTCAGAAATTAGATATTCATACTTCAGAAGTGTACTACGATTGTGACCTAAAGTAAATCCAGGGCTTTATAATTTCTAAGAAAGTTCAGAAAAGTCGTGAATTTTGCAGTTTTCTTACAGGAACAGGAGAAGGGGCTGTGGGGAACAAAAGGATAGTTGTGTCAATGTCATAATGGCATCTTGTGAGTCCTGTTTGTTTAATACAAAGACTAAGCATTGCCCAAAGTCCTATACGCACTATCTGCACTTCTTTCCTTGAAATAAGCAAAGGCTAGATGAAAAGGGAAACCACTGATCATTTAGTCAATTACAAACAAAAGCTGGATCCTAGAAGTAACACTGAACTTTATCATGGCATCATGAATAGTCAATAAAATACACATTTTCTCCCAAGATCAAGAGAGTAGGTCACAATAGCATGAAAGTCTGTCAAAATTATTAACTTTGAAGTCTCCTGTTAACAGCATATCTGCATTTATTTTGTATCTTTGAGTCAATAACATTTTTCTTACAAAAGAAAAAAAAATCCATTTTAAAGTGCTCTAGAAGGGAACACTGCCTGTTAGGAAATTAAAAAGCACAATTAAATAGGTTTGTAGGTTTTACTGATGCATGCTGGGTTTTGATGGAAACATATCAACCTGCAGGTTTAAAAAAAGATATACAAGTAAATATACCATAATTGACCTGTTTTCTCTGAACATATTTCTTGTGGCTTTTGATTCCTATTATTTCAAATCAAAATATTTCCTATTATTTCAGAACTTATGAGCTCTGAAGTGAGCTGACCTGGCGTTATCTATCATGCACTAAACTGTGTTCACAAGGATACAGGGTCCCTCCCTAAAGATAACCTTACATTGCTTAAAGGACATGATGGATTACAATATGTACAGAAAACCCCTCTGCATTATTTCAATGAATGCTTGAAAGTGACATATGTGAGAAGCAACTATTGTGGCAGTAAAGAGTGGCTGAATTTTCTTCAGGAGAAAAGCATTAAAATACCAAAAGTTAAAAAAAATAAAATAAAATACCAATAGTTAGTTCCATATTCAATCAATAATTTCATTAATCTCTGGGGGATATCTATATGCCAGGCATTGGTTTTGGAATATATGAGAATTTACCTCTTAAAAATTATGAAGTAAGTATAGTAACACAGTTTAATATCCCATAATAAGGCCTGGTTAGCCTAGAAGTCTGTAGAAATTCAATCTGCAAGTCTAATTATCACTCATAATACTATATTGACTCAAATATGTCACCTTTCACCAACACATCTTCCCCTTTCGATTTAGAGTCAGGTATACTACTAGGAAGGAGAATTACAGAAGCCTTAGAGTTCTGATTTTTTTTTTTTTATCAGCCTCAGCAGTCTCCAAATATTGTTGACATTATCAGTTCTAACAAAATATTTGTTGAAGTGACAATGAGTTCCAAAGATGATTAAATGTTGATCTAAAAGTATCCTCTTAGATAAGAACCCTCTTCTATTTTTCAAAAGAATGTTATATTTTCTGGTTAAATGTATCTTTACGAAAAAATGATAATGAATAGGGGATTTTTTTCAATCATACTCTATTACTATTAAGCGTGGATGCGACGTCAGGCAGGAACTACGTTGGAGTCTGGGGGGAAATATGAGTGAAACACAATTTCCTGACCTCTGAAAGCTGACTGACAATTCGGAAAAGAATCTGACAAGTAAATACATAATTCCCACAAAAAAATGTGAGGGATTGCAACCAGGAGTTGAATAATGGGCTATTTTAACACAGAGATTGGAACAATTAACACTGCCTGGAGAAATTAGAAACGATGTTATACAGAGTGAGGTAAGTCAGAAAGAGAAAAACAAATACCATATGCTAACACATATATATGGAATCTAAAAAAATAAATGGTTCTGAAGAACGTAGGGGCAGGACAGAAATAAAGACACAGACATAGAGAGCACTGACATATATACACTACCAAATGTAAAATAGATAGCTAGTGGGAAGCAGCTGCATAGCACAGGGAGATCAGCTCTGGTGCTTGTGACCACCTAGAGGGGTGGGATAGGGAGGGTGGGAGGGAGACACAAGAGGGAGGGGATAGGGGGATATATGTATAGTAGACCTGATTCACTTTGTTGTACAACAGAAACTAACACACCATTGTAAAGCAATTATACTCCAATAAAGATGTTAAACACACACACACACACACACACACACACACACACACACACACACACACACACACAAAAGGTTTCAGGTGCAAGGTACTGGCTGTGAAAATTTAGTGGTTGCTTCAGCTATACAAACATAATGAGTTTGACTCACAGGCACTAGAATTTAATGTTAGAAGTAAACAGTTTGTCCTCCTTTCTTCCTCCCTCTTGTTTTTTCCTAGATTTGATTAGGGATAAAAGAAAAATTGTCACTCTAATGACAGTAATTGTTACCTAATGGCAAGCATGCTGTCAAATTAGCCTAAGTGTCCATTTAAAAGCAAACTTTTATGTGGTTTGTTAAACTTTTAAGGCTATTAGTTGAGACATGGAATTGATTTATTTTACCCATTGCATTAACCTCATCTTGCATACTCATCAGTTTCTTATACAGGGCAAAGTAAATGTACCTTGATGTCTTATAAAATTGAATTTAACATCAAGCCACTCACTTTTAAATGTTACACATTGCTATAATAATAAGAGGGTGACTAAGACAGTCAGAATCTTCATTACTGGTAACTAAATGAAGCTTCAGTAACGGAGTCCTCATGGAAAATGAATTTCACGTCACTGTGAACCAAATGTAATCATTAGCAAATAGTTTTTATTTTGATGGGGTTATGGGTTCTTTGATCCATAAAAGCAAGAGATAGACACTTTTTAACATAACTGAAGGAAGTTAGGGAAAGATCAGCTACTTTAACAAAAACCCAATTTCTACTTGACAGTGAAAAAGGAAATACTCGATCTGATAAAGGGTTAACATAAACACTCTGTATGTAAGACAATAGAATTGCAAAGTTCTAAAATGTATATTTAATAACAAATATATATGTGAAAAAGGTATGTGTCCAAGAAAATTGTGTATATTTAGAAATCAAACCTAGCACACGTCATATGGATTAAGGGTGTAAACAGGATATCGTCAACTACCCAAGGTAGCACAGTGCTTCTGGTTACCATTCCTGATTAGGAAACAGTTGAGACTTTATCAGTAATTAAATGCTATGGAGTAATTACTGTTGTAATTAAATGTTATGGAACAACATTTCCTGTTTGAAGAATGTCCTTATATTTTTAGAGCAATTTATACATCTTTCTTTTCTATAAATTCATTTATTTGTTCATTCATAACCTCGCCCATCCTAGGCACCCCATTCACTGTAGCCACCATGCTCCAGACACTGTGTTATCCTGATACTTAGAATATCTGTCGAAACGAAACAATCTTGCAGGTAAGGGAAAATATGAAGCAGCAAAATATCAAAGTGCATAAAACTGTGAAAGTGGAGAGAAATAGCCAGATAATAGGAGAGCAAAGAACTGAGAACACTGGAGAGCATTCACATTTACAGAAAAGAAAAAAGGATACAAATTAGTGACAGGAGCAAAGAAGATTCACTTAAAGAAGGAAATGAGGAGTCAGGATTTTTCTGCATCATGGAAGGTACAATTTGTGCACTGATTTTTGACCACTGAGAGCCTCCTTGCTGTTTTAACAAAACATTGCTTAAAAAAGCATAATGATATTAGTAAATTTCAACATAATGTAAGGTCCCCAGCAACTTATTGCCTTACTAAATATCATTAGCATGATAGGTATCTAACATCATTTATTGATAATTATTACTGGTAAAAAAATTAAGGTTGACAATTTTTATTATTAAATTTCCAGTATACCTAGAAAGGACTTGCCCAATGAATTTATTTTAGAAATGACTGAATAATAAATTCATATTATTATTTTAAAATGCTTTTATTAACTCCAGTGAAGTTAGTATTAGAGAAGGGCCACAATATTGTGCCACACTCTTACACTTTAGGGTGAGGGTGTTTGTAGAATATTTTAAAATTTCTGTTGTTAACTTTTCTATCTATAATCCTCTTTATACGCGGTTTTCTTGGTTTATCAATTCTAGTCATTATTTATGACTCCCCACCCTGAAAGATAAGAACATGTCCATTTATATCACTCATCAACTGCTCTCTCCTGCCTCCTCAAAAATTTTTATTATTCTTTCATTAGTAACACTATTGGTTACCTTTGAAATTTAAACTGTATTCTTAAATCTCTGCCTCTTATAATCATCAACCTTAGACATTTATACATAATGATGCCTTTCCCTTACCTGCTTCTCCTCAATTCTCCCCTCCAAATCTATTAGCTATACCTTTCCTTTTACACTACTGAAGCTGAAAAATTTACATGTTATTCTGTAAACTATATGTAAGTAAAATGAAAGATGTTCCAAGTTAACCATTTAGAAGCTTGGTAAGTGTCTCCTAGCTCAGCTTTGGAGGACACCGTGGACTGAGGCTGACTTACACCTGAAAAATCCATAATGCTGGATTCTGTGGGTGGCAGGCTTCTCTGATATGCAACAAACAGCAGTTTAATCACCAAAGCTGTGCTGGGGTAAGGGGAGATTTTAACTCTGACGGAAGCTCATTTAGAGATATTTACAGTATTACACCGGTCTGGAAATACTAATAACTGAACTGAGAATACTCTGTATGTGTGGGTGACCAGATGACTACTGTTATTTGAAAATTACTCTAAAAGTCATGGAGACCAACTACCAAAAATTCACACACAGTTAGGAAAAGATAGCCCCTTGGCATGAGTTTAGAAGGACAGAAAGGGAAATAAATAAACCCATCTTGTCTCATTTATTCTACCTACGGGTTACAATAATAACATATTTTAGGGGGTAATTTTCTAATACAGAAATGCTGAGGTTTCATTCTTGTATATAAATATTAACTAGAGAAAGCAAGTGAGAATTTCCAGGGCGAGTCCTTTTAAAATGGACAGATGATGCTTAGCTTTATCCCAAACCCTCCAAATTAATTTCAAAAGGTGAGGTCTGGGCATCTTGGTCTTTCAGCCAGTTCCCCTTGTGGTTCTGATGTACAGTTCTGATTGTTTATATGTTTATAGTAGTTATAGACCAATGTTAGAATTATCTTAATCATTATGCCTGTTCTCTCCCCCTTCCCCAAAAAAACCTGGAAGTTTTATGGCACATACATAAAATTATAAAAACATATATCCAATAAAATTACACATAGCACTATTTATATTATAAATAAGTATGTATATGTAAAATATGTACGTATACATACAATACTAGCTATTGTTATATATGATATTAACAAGAAATCTCTAAAGAACATGGGGGAGAGATTTGGATTATTGCAAAGTTGTCAACAGGGTTTAATCTATGCAAAATAATTTATGAAAGACTTTCTTCCTTGTAAGAGGTTTATTACATATATATATATATATATATATATATATGTATATATATGAATTCCTCAATTCCCACTTAATGGAGGGTAACACAGAAATTAAAATAACTTAAGATAATTTAAACTCAGGATTTTTGCCTCCTAAATTTGTGATCTTCCACCCAGTTCTGCTACTTCATAATTGTGCTTCATTTGGTATTATTCACTTACAATGATCATTTGAGAAAAGTCACATGATTCTAGTTGCTTGCCATATCAATCCCTGTTTGCTTTGTATTACTTACAGATAAATGACATGTTATTAAATATCAAAATTATCCTAATAAGCAGCAAATACTCTCAATTCAGTGGAATAAGGAAAAGATATGGCAGCGATTCACAAACTGCTTATAAGGACACACTTATGGAATGGTAGAGTACTCTTAGATTTCAATTAATGTGATTGACGTTTCTTTCAAATGCTCTACAATTCATATAGACAGAAGCAGATGGGCCATCTGTTTTCACGTTTCTCATCTCTTCATAGCTCAGACGTATTTGTGATAGCCAAACATTGAGGGGAAAATGGCAATCCTCATATGTGGGTTGCCGTCTCTCATTTCTCCCTTTCAAGGTTAAACTTTCTTGTAGAAGAATATTCAACAAGAATATTCAGTTTTCTTCTATGAGCAGAAAATAGCTTCTACTCATACATCCACTCCATGTGTGGACTTATACAGATTCACTTGTTTAACGGTGTTAAGAAATTCCATTGATTCCAGCATCCCAATCAGATAGAAAACCAATAGGGTATCTCCCTGATCTATACTGTCTCCAAGTCCTCTGAACACATAATTTCAGCCCATGATATAAGAAAAAAAAAAGTTATTCCTGTAAGGAAACTAAGTGCTAAATCAAGGTGAAATTTGTGATCATACCACAATGAAATAAAGGTAGAATGAAGATGTGGTCTTGTCAAGAAAAACACCTCTACCTGTTATATTGTTTCTCTCCTTTAACATTTAAGAGTTCAAGTGTTTACATTCTTTCCTGGAATTGATACCCTGCATGTTACAAATCTTCATATCCCATAAAATCAATGTCTCAAACAGAACACTCTCACCCAAGAGTTCTCTCTGAACTGCAATGAATGCCTAGGCAAATCTTGGTCTCTCTACATGTGAACTATCTAAATATATGCATATATATGTGCATGTATGTATGAAGTTATATATATGTGTATATGTGGTGTGTATATATATATATATTCATATGTATGTGTATTCAACACTCTTCTCTGAAAAGCAGGTAATGTCACAGAGCCACTTTTGTTAACTGCACACATCTATAAATGAAATAATTTTTTAAAAAAATATTGTATATATTTTCATAATTAGCTCAAAACTTAGACACAATTTGTAAAATAGAACAGTCATGAACTATGCTTCCTCTTAAGTATTGACGCCTGGCCATTCTCCTCGGCACTATTCCTTCTGTGCCTTTAGAAAAATGACCTAAAATGGAGCAATACTGAGCTTAGTGAGGAGAAAGTTCAAACCAGATCACAGCCCTCATTACTCTTCCTTTCCAGGTAACTGAATAGTGATGTTCTACAGTTATTTTGATACAGCTACATATCCTCTTCTGGCCATCTGCTTGCTACATAAACTGAAGCATTAGATAGTATATTGAGTGGAGAGAAGAGCCCTACAGATGCTATGTAAAGAAGAGAGATCACAATTTACCAGTACGAAAAATGTTCTATTCAAATGTTACAAAGGCCAACTTCCTGGTCCTTAAGGAAGTGAGTACAGAGACAATGCATTTCACGTCTATAAAAGCCTCAGGACAATGAATTGTAACTACAAGTTTTTTCAAGGCAATTAAAGATATTGCAGTCAGATACCATTTTGACAATAAAACTAGACAACGTTTTATAAGGAAAAGGTTTTCCAGGCAGCAGAGTGTGTTTTTTTTTTAAACATCTTTATTGGAGTTTAATTGCTTTACAATGGTGTGTTAGTTTCTGCTTTATAACAAAGTGAATCAGCTATACATATACATATACCCCCATATCTCCTCCCTCTTGCGTCTCCCTCCCACCCTCCGTATCCCACCCCTCTAGGTGGTCACAAAGCGCCAAGCTGATTTCCCTGTGCTATGCAGCTGCTTCCCACTAGCTATCTATTTTACATTTGGTAGTATATATTAGTCCATGCCAAGCAGAGTTTGTTTTAATCAAATTCCACACTAAAAGCTTATGGACTATAGAGAAAATTCTAAACTAAAATTTAAAAGCCGCCTTCTTTTGAAAAAATTGCTGTCTGGTGTTCCCTAAGTGACTGTGAGGTCCCCTTTTCATAGAAGATACAACTCAGAAAAGACTGATGGAATCTGGCAGGGTAACATCAAGGCTTTAGGGCCATTAATTTAAAATGCCTTTCCCTTTCATCCTCTGGTGTACATTGCTGAGCAATCATCATTTTTCTTTACTTTTTCTTTTGGTGATATAGTTTGTGTCATGCCAGGATCATAGTTCCCTGACATTAATTATGAACCACTGAGATCTACTTTTTTTAACATCATGCCCATGAGGGCAAATTCTGTGAGAAGATATGGGATAAATTGAATACTCGAGCTCTTGAAGGATTTCATTTCAGCTCAGTGCTTTACAAACCAGTGCTTGATATTTTTTTCTTTCCATTTTAAAAGCTATAAAGTGGGAGAGGAGGGGAAGATGATGGAAGAGTAAGATCCTCCCCACAGATACACCAGAAATACATCTACACATGGAACAACTCCTACAGAACTCCTACAGAACACCTACTGAACGCTGGCAAAAGACCTCAGACCTCCCAAAAGGCAAAAAACCCCCCACGTACCTGGGTAGGGCAAAAGCAAAAAGAATAAACAGAGACAAAAGGATAGGGACAGGACCTGCACCAGTGGGAGCGAGCTGTGAAGGAGGAAAGGATTCCACACACCAGGAAGCACCTTCGCGGGCGGAGACTGGGGGTGGCGGAGGGGGGAAGCTTCGAAGCCGCGGAGGAGAGCGCAGCCACAGGCGTGCGGAGGGCAAAGCGGAGAGCAAAGCGGAGAGATTCCCGCACAGAGGATCGGTGCCGACCGGCACTCACCAGCCCGAGAGGCTTGTCTGCTTACCCGCCGGGGCGGGCAGGACTGGGAGCTGAGGCTCGGGCTTTGGTCCGAGCGCTGGGAGAGGACTGGGGTTGGCGATGTGAACACAGCCTGCTGGGGGTTAGCGTACCACGGCTAGCCGGGAGGGAGTCCAGGGAAAAGTCTGGAGCTGCCGAAGAGGCAAGAGACTTTTTCTTCCCTCTTTGTTTCCTGGTGTGCGAGGAGAGAGCACTGCTAAAAGGAGCTCGAGAGACGGGCGCGAGCCGCAGCTAAAAGCGCGGACCCCAGAGACGTGCATGAGACGCTAAGGCTGCTGCTGCCGCCACCAAGAAGCCTGTGTGTGAGCACAGGTCACTATCCACACCCCCCTTCTGGGGAGCCTGTGCAGCCCGGCACTGCCAGGGTCCCAGGATCCAGGAACAGCTTCCCCAGGAGAACGCACAGTGTGCTTCAGGCTGGTGCAACGTCACGCCGGCCTCTGCCGCCGAAGGTTCGCCCCGCACTCCGTGCGCCTCCCACCCCCCGACCTGAGTAAACCAGAGCCCCAGAATCAGCGGCTCCTTTAACCCCGTCCTGCCTGAGCGAAGAACAGACGCCCTCCGGCGACCTACACGCAGAGGCGGGGTCAGATATAAAACTGAGCCCCTTGGAGCTGTGAGAACAAAGAAGAGAAAGGGAAATCTCTCCCAGCAGCCTCAGAAGCTGTGGATTAAAGCTCCACAATCAACTAGATGTACCCTGCAACTGTGTACTACATGAATAGACAACGAATCATCCCAAATTGAGGAGGTGGACTTTGAGAACAAGATTTATGATTTTTTTCCCCTTTTCCTCTTTTTGTGAGTGTGTATGTGTATGCTTCTGTGTGAGATTTTGTCCGTATAGCTTTGCTTCCACCATTTGTCCTAGGGTTCTATCCGTCCGTTTTTTTGTTGTTGTTTTTGTTTTCTTAATAATTATTTTTTATTTTAATAACTTTATTATATTTTATCTTTACTTTATCTTCTTTCTTTCTTTTCTTCCTTCCCTCGTTCCTTCCTCCCTCCCTCCTTTCTTTCTTTCTTTCTTTCAATTCTTTCTTTCTACTTTTTCTCCCATTTATTCTGAGCCATGTGGATGAAAGGATCCTGGTGCTGCAGCCAGGAGTCAGTGCTGTGCCTCTGAGGTGGGAGAGCCAACTTCAGGACACTGGTCGACAAAAGACCTCCCAGCTGCTCATAATATCAAATGGCGAGAATCTCCCAGAGATCTCCATCTCAACACCAGCACCCAGCTTCACTCAATGACCAGCAAGCTACAGTGCTGGACACCCTATGCCAAACAACTAGCAAGACAGGAACACAACCCCACCCATTAGCAGAGAGGCTGCCTAAAATCATAATAAGGCCAGAGACACCCCAAAACACACCATCAGACGTGGACCTGCCCACCAGAAAGACAAGATCCAGCCTCATCCACCAGAACACAGGCACTAGTCCCTGCCACCAGGAAGCCTACACAATCCACTGAACCAACATTAGCCACTGGGGACAGACACCAAAAACAAAGGGAACTACGAACCTGCAGCCTGCAAAAAGGAGACCCCAAACACAGTAAGATAAGCAAAATGAGAAGACAGAAAAACACACAGCAGATGAAGGAGCAAGATAAAAACCCACCAGACCTAACAAATGAAGACGAAATAGGCAGTCTACCTGAAAAAGAATTCAGAATAATGATAGTAAGGATGATACAAAATCTGGAAATAGAATAGACAAATAAACAATGATGAACAACACAATAAATGAAATTAAAAATACTCTAGATGGGATCAATAGCAGAATAACTGAGGCAGAAGAATGGATATGTGACCTGGAAGATAAAATAGTGGAAATAACTACTGCAGAGCAGAATAAAGAAAAAAGAATGAAAAGAACTGAGGACAGCCTTAGAGACCTCTGGGACAACATTAAACGCACCAACATTCGAATTATAGGGGTTCCAGAAGAAGAAGAGAAAAAGAAACGGACTGAGAAAATATTTGAAGAGATTATAGTTGAAAACTTCCCTAATATGGGAAAGGAAATAGTTAATCAAGTCCAGGAAGCACAGAGAGTCCCATACAGGATAAATCCAAGGAGAAATAAGCCAAGACACATATTAATCAAACTGTCAAAAATTAAATACAAAGAAAACACATTAAAAGCAGCAAAGGATAAGCAACAAATAACACATAAGGGAATCCCCATAAGGTTAACTGCTGATCTTTCAGCAGAAACTCTGCAAGCCAGAAGGGACTGGCAGGACATATTTAAACTGATGAAGCAGAAAAACCTGCAACCAAGATTACTGTACCCAGCAAGGACCTCATTCAGATTTGATGGAGAAATTAAAACCTTTACAGACAAGCAAAAGCTGAGAGAGTTCAGCGCCACCAAACCAGCTTTACAACAAACGCTAAAGGAACTTCTCTAGGGAAGAAACACAAGAGAAGGAAAAGACCTACAATAACGAACCCAAAACAATTAAGAAAATGGGAATAGGAACATATATATCAATAATTACCTTAAACGTAAATGGACTAAATGCTCCCACCAAAAGACACAGATTGGCTGAATGGATACAAAAACAAGACCCATATATATGCTGTCTACAAGAGACCCACTTCAGACCTAGGGACACATACAGACAGAAAGTAAGGGGATGGAAAAAGATATTCCATGCAAATGGAAACCAAAAGAAAGCTGGAGTAGCAATTCTCATATCAGACAAAATAGACTTTAAAATAAAGACTATTACAAGAGACAAAGAAGGACACTACATAATGATCAAGGGATCAATCCAAGAAGAAGATATAACAATTGTAAATATTTATGCACCCTACATAGGAGCACCTCAATACATCAGGCAAATACTAACAGCCATAAAAGGGGAAATCGACAATAACACATTCATAGTAGGGGACATTAACACTCCACTTTCACCCATGGACAGATCATCCAAAATGAAAATAAATAAGGAAACACAAGCTTTAAATGATACATTAAACAAGATGGACTTAATTGATATTTATAGGACATTCCATCCAAAAACAACAGAATACCCTTTTTTCTCAAGTGCTCATGGAACATTCTCCAGGATAGATCATATCTGGGGTCACAAATCAAGCCTTGGTAAATTTAAGAAAATTGAAATTGTATCAAGTATCTTTTCTGACCACAACGCTATGAGACTAGATATCAATTACAGGAAAAGATCTGCAAAAAATACAAACACATGGAGGCTAAACAATACACTACTTAATAACAAAGTGATCACTGAAGAAGTCAAAGAGGAAATCAAAAAATACCTAGAAACAAATGACAATGGAGACACGACGACCCAAAACCTATGGGATGCAGCAAAAGCAGTTCGAAGAGGGAAGTTTATAGCAATACAATCCTACCTTAAGAAACAGGAAACATCTCAAATAAACAACCTAACCTTGCAGCTAAAGCAATTAGAGAAAGAAGAACAAAAAACCCCCAAAATTAGCAGAAGGAAAGAAATCATAAAAATCAGAGCAGAAATAAATGAAAAAGAAATGAAGGAAACGATAGCAAAGATCAATAAAACTGAAAGCTGGTTCTTTGAGAAGATAAACAAAATTGAAAAACCATTAGCCAGACACATCAAGAAAAAAAGGGAGAAGACTCAAATCAATAGAATTAGAAATGAAAAAGGAGAATTAACAACTGACACTGAATAAATACAAAAGATCATGAGAGATTATGACAAGCAACTGTACGCCAATAAAATGGACAACCTGGAAGAAATGGACAAATTCTTAGAAATGCACAACCTGCCAAGACTGAATCAGGAAGAAATAGAAAATATGAACAGACCAATCACAAGCACCGAAATTGAAACTGTGATTAAAAATCTTCCAACAAACAAAAGCCCAGGACCAGATGGCTTCACAGGCGAATTCTATCAAACATTTAGAGAAGAGCTAACACCTATCCTTCTCAAACTCTTCCAAAATATAGCAGAGGGAGGAACACTCCCAAACTCATTCTACGAGGCCACCAGCACCTTGATACCAAAACCAGACAAGGATGTCACAAAGAAAGAAACCTACAGACCAATATCACTGATGAACACAGATGAAAAAATCCTCAGCAAAATAGTAGCAAACAGAATCCAACAGGACATGAAAAGGATCATACATCATGATCAAGTGGGGTTTATTCTAGGAATGCAAGGATTCTTCAATATACACAAATCAATCAATGTGATAAACCATATTAACAAATTGAAGGAGGAAAACCATATGATCATCTCAATAGACGAAGAGAAAGCTTTCGACAAAATTCAACACTCATTTATGATAAAAACCCTGCAAAAAGTAGGCATAGAGGGAACTTTCCTCAACATAATAAAGGCCATATATGACAAACCCACAGCCAACATCATCCTCAACGGTGAAAAACTGAAAGCATTTCCACTAAGATCAGGAATAAGACAAGGTTGCCCACTCTCACCACTATTATTCAACATAGTTTTGGAAGTTTTAGCCACAGCAATCAGAGAAGAAAAGAAAATGAAAGGAATCCAAATCGGAAAAGAAGAAGTAAAGCTCTCACTGTTTGCAGATGACATGATACTATACATAGAGAATCCTAAAGATGCTACCAGAAAACTACAGGAGCTAATCAATGAATTTGGTAGAGTAGCAGGATACAAAATTAATGCACAGAAATCTCTGGCATTCCTATAAAATAATGATGAAAAATCTGAAAGTGAAATCAAGAAAACACTCACACTTACCACTGCAACAAAAAGAATAAAATATCTAGGAATATACCTACCTAAGGAGACAAAAGACCTGTATGCAGAAAATTATAAGGCACTGATGAAAGAAATTAAAGATGATACAAATAGATGGAGAGATATACCATATCCTTGCATTGGAAGAATCAACATTGTGAAAATGACTCTACTACCCAAAGCAATCTACAGACTCAATGCAATCCCCATGAAACTACCATGGGCATTTTTCACAGAACTAGAACAAAAAATTTCACAATTTGTATGGAAACACAAAAGACCCCGAATAGCCAAAGCAATCTTGAGAAAGAAAAACGGAGCTGGAAGAATCAGGCTCCCTGACTTCAGACTATACTACAAAGCTACAGTAATCAAGACAGTATGGTACTGGCACAAAAACAGAAAGATAGATCAATGGAACAGGATAGAAAGCCCAGAGATAAACCGACGCACATATGATCACCTTTTCTTTGATAAAGAAGGCAGGAATGTACATTGGAGAAAGGACAGCCTCTTCAATAAGTGGTGCTGGGAAAACTGGACAGGTACATGTAAAAGTATGAGATTAGATCACTCCCTAACACCATACACAAAAATAAGCTCAAAATGGAATAAAGACCTAAATGTAAGGCCAGAAACTATCAAGTTCTTAGAGGAAATCATAGGCAGAACACTCTATGACATAAATCACAGCAAGATCCTTTTTGGACCCACCTCCTAGAGAAATGGAAATAAAAACAAAAATAAGCAAATGGGACGTAATGAAACTTCAAAGCTTTTGCACAGCAAAGGAAACCATAAACAAGACCAAAAGACAACCCTCAGAATGGGAGAAAATATTTGCAAATGAAGCAACTGACAAAGGATTAATCTCCAAAATTTATAAGCAGCTCATGCAGCTCAATAACAAAAAAACAAACAACCCAATCCAAAAATGGGCACAAGACCTAAATAGACATTTCTTCAAAGAAGATATACAGATTGCCAACAAACACATGAAAGAATGCTCAACATCACTAACCATTAGAGAAATGCAAATCAAAACTACAAAGAGATATCATCTCATGCCAGTCAGAATGGCCATCATCAAAAAATCTAGAAACAATAAATGCTGGAGAGGGTGCGGAGAAAAGTGAACACTCTTGCACTGATGGTGGGAATGTGAATTGGTACAGCCACTATGGAGAACAGTATGGAGGTTCCTTTAAAAACTACAAATTGAACTATCATATGGCCCAGCAATCCCACTACTGGGCATATACCCTGAGAAAACCATAATTCAAAAAGAGTCATGTACCAAAATGTTCATTGCAGCTCTATTTACAATAGCCCAGAGATGGAAACAGCCTAAGTGTCCATCATCAGATGAAACGATAAAGAAGATGTGGCACATATATACAATGGAATATTACTCAGCCATAAAAAGAAACGAAATTGAGTTATTTGTAGTGAGGTGGATGGACCTAGAGTCTGTCATACAGAGTGAAGTAAGTCAGAAAGAGAAAGACAAATACCGTATGCTAACACATATATATGGAATTTAAGGAAAAAAAAATGTCATGAAGAACCTAGGGGTAAGACAGGAATAAAGACACAGACCTACTAGAGAATGGACTTGAGGATATGCGGAGGGGGAAGGGTAAGCTGTGACAAAGCGAGAGAGAGGCATGGACATATACACACTACCAAACGTAAAGTAGATAGCTAGTGGGAAGCAGCCGCATAGCACAGGGAGATCAGCTCGGTGCTTTGTGACCGCCTGGAGGCATGGGATTGGGAGGGTGGGAGGGAGGGAGAAGCAAGAGGGAAGAGATATGGGAACATATGTGTATGTATAACTGATTCACTTTGTTACAATGCAGAAACTAACACACCATTGTAAAGCAATTATACTCTAATAAAGATGTAAAATAAAAAAGGAAAAATAATAAATTAAATAAAAGCTATAAAGTGGTCACTGCTGCATTCAGGGATACATACTGTTGAAAACTCAAAAACAAAATAGTCATGTAGAAAAAAAAGACATCACCAAAGATGCTGTCCCTTGTGGTTACCTGAAAGTCAAGTTCAGGACAAAAATCAACTTTCATCCAGCATGTGAACATTTACAAATCACACAGACTATGAGACATAATTGGAGAAGACCAGCAAACGACCACTTTAATAATCAGTGAAGGATGGTCCCACATAACCAAGGAAGATATATACTGTCCATTTAAAAATCATAAGACACTAACTACTCTGACTGTTTTTTAATTGATCTATAAATATTTAAACATTGTTAGTCTTCACTTTAAAAACTTTCCTTT
This sequence comes from Tursiops truncatus, assembly GCF_011762595.2. NCBI lineage: Eukaryota > Metazoa > Chordata > Mammalia > Artiodactyla > Delphinidae > Tursiops > Tursiops truncatus. Next base: position 52,975,580 of record NC_047042.1, read on the forward strand.
GTGCTGTAATAGACATGTTAAACTTCAGGACAAAGCTCTTTGAAGTAGAATTGGGCCTTTTCTCCTTATTTGTGCCTTAGAGCACATGTGATAGGATGCAGGTTGGGGGTTGACTCACACTCAGTTCTTTAATGTCTAAAATATATTTCACACACTAAAACGCTCCGTAGTTACTATCTATTCAGAGGTATTATATTTAATAAATCTTAATTATCTAAGGCTACTAGTAAATGACAAAATCACTGGTGAATTCAGAAGGGAAAGAAGTAACAAAATTTTTGTTTGCTTTTATCCAAATAGAAGATTGACAGCCAGTTAAATGATGTATTTTTCTTCTTTTTTAAATAGCTATTTATTGTTTAAAAAAACCTACACTTTGTCTGAAGGAGATGAAATTCACTCAGGCATATAACTTATATTATGTAGGTAGTTTTTCAGCTGAATATATTTTCACAAAGCTCATAGGAGTCAGTGCTACCTCTCAGAAAGGAAAAAGATAACTTGACTGCATGACCGTAAGAGAAGATACTTTAAAAAGTCAAAAAGGTAGTATTTTGAACAAAAAGATCTCTAAGAAAGCTAACAGTAGTCTGTATTTTTTAAGCTTGCTCTTACCTTAGGGTCACCTAAGAGACTGTTCCATGACCTTTCTCATCACTCCCGATTTCTACATTTCTTCCTTGTATTCTCCTATTTTCCTCCCTGCTCATGCCCCAATATGCCAGATTATCTCCCTCCAAGAAGTTTCCCATGACTCCTCCACTTCCTTTCCAGGCTAGACAACACCGCCTGTGTTCGCACATTAGCTTCAGGCAGAACTCAAGTCACACTACACCATGCAGGTCTGTTTCCTGCTCCCTCCACCACAGTAGATCATGAGCATTCTGAGGGCAGGGTGGAGTCTTATTGCTGGTGTTTGAATCCATTCAATTTACAAAATAAAATATTCATACGAGAAATAAAGACATATGAAGACAAATTACCAACTGTCAAAATCAACTGAATTTCTAAGGGAAAGTCTGGATCCAGTGGGCTTCAAATGTTTAGCTAGTGTTGTCCATGATAAATATTCATGGTTCCTGCCTTTGGGTTGGTATCTTATTTTTGCGGCTAAGAAGTCTGGGATGCCATGATCTGATGGCATCGTTCACTGTTGTGGAACATAATCTGCCTTTAAGAAAATGTTGTCAGCTGTTTTTCCATTCCAAATTGAGTACATGTATAAATACAGAATATAAGTAGTTCCCTCTCGCTATCTCTCTCTATATATATATACATTTGTATATGTGTGTGTATATATGTGTGTGTGTATATATATGCACACACTCATATATGTATTTATGCGAATGCAGACACTAGCTCAATACTTTACAAGTAAGTTACCAATTATAATTTCCTTTTAGGTATATTTCTGTGCTTAAAGAAATTCTTTTTAAAGAGTTAAGACCAAGAAGAAAATTTAGAGATCTAGAGAAGAAAAAAATTTAATAACTCAATGAAATTGTAGCTTAGAGTTGAATTTCTCTATCAATATTACGCTAGAAAATTTTTCTTCAAAATAATAGATTTTTTTTCTCAAAATCCCATCTGATGAAAAGCCAAATTCCATCCAAGAGTGAGAATGATCCAAAAACCTTAAAAAATATAACCACAATTGTCTTTCATATGTTATATAAGAATATCATAAAATAATTTTTATCTAGTTATTACAGACCTTGAATACTTATTTACTTAATTAATATGTTTGATAACTTCTGCATTAAAGAAACACACATACTACTGTTCAGGTACTATTCACACAGTAATGCTCTATCAGTGTATAATTGTGCTTGAGGAAATCTACATAAATTTACTTTAGCTTCTTTATTCTGCCTATAAATAAGCAGACACTGATGCAAAAACTACTGTTCTCTGAAGAAATTATGATGTAGTTGTTGTTAGTCAAAGGTTTCTTAATTATTAAATTGAAAGAAAGCAAGATTTAGGATAGCTCAATGAACAAAAGCTTTGAGCATGTTCAATTATTATACCACAAAAATCGGTCTTCTGGACAAACACTGATCTAACTGAAGAGAAAGGAAACATTAAAGCACAAAAGGAACTAGAAGCTTCCTACTTCAAATGGACTTCCTTCTGTAAATACACAACACTGGTACTGAGTCAAGCTGAGAAAAGGCAAGGTGACAGTTTCAAAGTCCTATTATTGAGCTTTCACGCACTTGCCATTCAAGGAGTTCTAAAGGAATTTGCTCATCAACATGAGATAGAATATCAGAACTCTCAGGCACGATTCATCCACTAAGGAAGAAAAGAAGCTGCCCTAATTATTGCAGCATGAATAAGGACACACAGTTTGCTGTATCTAAATTGAACTTTCATGACACGAGAAAAGCAGGTGCAACACAGGGAACACAGTGCCTGTGTTAGCATTTATAGATAATATTAGAGAAACACTGAATGGCATGGAGTCTTACCAATATGATTTCCATAGTATGGAATAACGTGTACAGGGTGGCATCAATTTTATATGAACGTGTTTGTAATGAATTACAGAGGGAAGTGAAATCAACTACATTTAATAGTTTTCCTTCTCTTCCTCTGTCCATCACATTAAAAAACTATATCCAAGTTACAGGTAGCCCACTTGAGTGCCATTTACTCTGCTTTCAGATTAATTTAGCTTAGAAAATTAAATATTTAGATGGAAGAAATTTCTCTAAAATTCAAGATATTGTCCCTTTCTTTGCTTGTAGATATACAGCTAATTTTTTATAATATGGAAATAGAGTGTCATGAAAATTGTTACTGTTATGTTATTAATTTTTTTTTTTTTTTTGCAGTACGCGGGCCTCTCGCTGTTGTGGCCTCTCCCGTTGCAGAGCACAGGCTCTGGACGTGCAGGCCCAGCAGCCATGGCTCACGGGCCCAGCCGCTCCACGGCATGTGGGATCCTCCCGGACCGGGGCACGAACCCGCGTCCCCTGCATCGGCAGGCGGACCCCCAACCACTGCGCCCCCAGGGAAGCCCTGACATTATTAATTTAAACTTTATAGGCAAGATGATAACAGCAAGGTCATGGACATACTTTGATTTGAAAGAAAACTAGAATGTAGACTTATAGACACTATCTTTCCCTTTAACATCAGATCAGATAATATAGACTACGCTGCATCCTAGAATGAAAGGTTTCACAGACTCAACATTCTCTCTCCCATTTTTCAGACAAAACCGTAATACAGCTGTACCACAGAAATGTAAGTCCAAACTAACAAGCAAACAAAGACAATGGTTTGGATAATCACTTTCAGGCTTTAATACAGGGCTCCAGAAGACCAAGAGAGAGCCTGACGTTGAAAAGAATGACTGACTGATACAATCACCTAATTAAGAAAGCCTGTCAGAGAGTTTGTAATATTAAATTGAAGAAATAGTTCTATCCAAAAAAAACAAAAACAAAAACAAATTAGATATAACCTGTCACTAGACCATACTGAAGAGATAGATATAGGAGGAAAAAGCCACTTTTGATTTTTGTTTTAATTAACAGACTTCATTTCTAGAACAGTTTTAGATTTACAGAAAAATAGAGAAGGTAGCACTGAATGTTTCCATATATCACTCTTTCCCTGCACACAGTTTCCCCCATGATGAACATATTGCTTTAGTGTTACATTTGTTACAATTAACAAGGCAATATCACTTATTATAACTAAAGTCCACAGTTTACATTAAGGCTTGATATTTGTGTTTTATAGGTCTGTGCATTTTCACAATATATAATGCCAGGTATCAACCATTAGAGTATCTTCAAAATTTCACCAAACTAAAAATCCCTTGTGTTCCGCCTATTCATCCCTCCCTCTCTCCCTCTAAGCCCCTGGCAACCACTGATCTTCCTACTGTCTCCATAGTTTTGCCTTTTCCAGAATGTCATACAGTTGGTATTACACAGTACGGAGCTGTTACAGATAGGCTTCTTTCACTTAGTAATATGCGCTTACAGTTCCTCTATGTCTTTTGGTGGCTTCATAGCTTAGTTGTTTTCATCACTGAGTAGTATTTCACTGTATGCATGCAACATAGTTTGTTTTTCCATTCACCTATTTAAGAATATCTTACTTGTTTCCATGTTTTGACAATTATCAATAGAACTGCTATTAATTTCTGTGTAGGTTTCTGTGTGGACCGAAGTTTTCAACTAAATTTGATAAATAGCTAGGAGTATGATTGCTAAGTTGTATGGTAAGGGTATGACCACCAATGCCAAATATTATAAGTCTTTGTTCCTTCTTAAGTGAGACATTTCTGGAGTACAATATGATTGGTGTTTTTTGCAGGGCAGCAAGTGCATTACATATCTTTGCTCACGCCAAGTGTAAGAAAAACACAAAAAAAACCCCACCTGCTTTAGAAAGTGTTTTTATAACAAGGAACTGTCATCCTTTGAGAGAAAATATAAAGTTTAACTTTTAAGGAAAGAGAGTCACATCTCTCTAAGTAAGATGAAAGGATTCTATTTGTTAAAATTATGAGCAATATGGATATTATTGCTTTCTGGTATATTTTGAGTCTAGTTTCTTCTGAACTTCATTTATTTAAAGAGTAACACAGTAAATAAGATAAAGGAAGAGTGACAGCTTGAAAGCGTTCACATTCCTATTTTGGCTGAACTGGCCCTAGAGTGAGACAGACAAATTAATTTTCTCTGGCTCTTCTTCTGGAAAAAAATCAATCTTTATCCACTTTAATAATGCAATTAAACTGAAATTAAAACTAGAAAGTTAAACGAGTGGATTCAAGAATTCTAAACTTTTCTGAAAAGATCTATTTTTTTCTTATAAGTGTCTCAATCACAAATATGTTGAGGTAGGTTTTCATATAATAGTATGGAAAATATTCAAGGAGGGGAATACATTTTAATACAGCAATTTAATTTCAAGGAATGTAGATGAAGGAAATAATCAGAATTGTACTCAAGGAAATAATCAGAACTGTACTCAAGATATATGTACAAAGATATCTATGGAAATGACACTCACAATACAGAAAAGATAGAAGATAACCAAATGATCAGGACCTTCAAGATGGCGGAGGAGTAAGATGTAGAGATAAACTTCCTCCCCACAAATACATCAGAAATACATCTACATGAGGAACAACTCCTACAGAACACCTACTGAACGCTGGCAGAAGACCTAAGACTTCCCAAAAGGCAAGAAACTCTCCACGTACCTGTGTAGGGCAAGAGAAAAAGAAAACACGAGACAAAAGAATAGGGACGGGACCTGCACCAGTGGGAGGGAGCTGTGAAGGAGGAAACGTTTCCACACACTGGAAGCCCCTTCACTGGTGGAGACAGCGGGTGGGCGGGGGAGAAGCTTCAGAGCCACAGAGGACAGCATAGCAACAGGGGTGCAGAGGGCAAAGCAGAGAGATTCCTGCACAGAGGATTGGTGCCGGCCAGCACTAACCAGCCCGAGAGGCTTGTCTGCTCACCCGCCAGGACTGGTGGGGGCTGGGAGCTGAGGCTCGGGCTTCGGTGGGATCTCAGGGAGAGGACTGGAGTTGGCGGTGTGAACACAGCCTGAACGGGTTAGTGCACCACGGCTAGCTGGGAGGGAGTCCGGGGAAAAGTCTGGAGCTGTCGAATAGGCAAGAGACTTTTTCTTGCCTCTTTGTTTCCTGGTGCGCTAGCAGCGGGGATTAACAGCACCACCTAAACGAGCTCCAGAGCTGGGCGCCAGCGTGGCTAACAGTGCGGACCCCAGAGATGGGCATGAGACGCTAAGGCTGCTGCTGCTGCCACCAAGAAGCCTGTGTGCGAGCACAGGTCACTATCCACACCACCCCTCCCGGGAGCCTGTGCAGCCTGCCACTGCCAGGGTCCCGTGACCCAGGGACAACTTCCCCGGGGAGAACTCACGGCGTGCCTCAGGCTGGTGCAACGTCACGCTGGCCTCTGCCGCTGCAGGCTCATCCCACATTCCATACACCGCCCCCCCCCCCCCCCCCGCCGGGCTGAGTGAGCCAGAGCCCCCGAATCAGCTGTTACTTTAACCCCTTCCTCTCTGAGCAAAGAACAGATGCCCTCAGGCGAACTACATGCAGAGGTGGGGCCACATTCAAAGCTGAACCCCAGGAACTGTGTGAACAAAGAAGAGAAAGGGAAATCTCTCCCAGCAGCCTCAAGAGCAGTGGATTAAAGCTCCACAATCAACTTGATGTAGGCTACACCACTGGAATACCTGAATAGGCAACGAATCATCCCAACATTGAGGTGGTGGACTTTGGGAGCAACTGTAGACGTGGGGTTTGCTTTCTGCATCTAATTTGTTTCTGGTTTTATGTTTATCATAGTTTAGTATTTAGAGTTTATTCTCATTGGTAGATTTGTATATTGATTTGATTGCTCTCTTCCTCTTTTTTTTATATATATAGAGATATATAATTTTTTTTTCCTTTTTCTCTTTTTGTGAGTGTGTATGTGTATGCTTCTTTGTGTGATTTTGTCTGTAGAGCTTTGCTTTTACCATTTGTCCTACGGCTCTATCTGTCCATATTTTTTTTCTTTTTTTAACATAGTTTTTAGCGCTTGTTATCATTGGTGGATTTGTTTATTGGCTTGGTTGCTCTCTTTTTTCTTTTTTTTAATTACTTTAAAATTTTTTTAGTTTTAATAACTTTTTTATTTTAAAAACTTTATTTTATTATTTTTCTTTCTTTTTTTCTCCCTTTTCTTCTGAGCCGTGTGGCTGACAGGGTCTTGGTGCTCTGGCCAGTTTTCAGTCCTGTGCCTCTGAGGTGGGAGAGCCGAGTTCAGGACATTGGTCAATTAGAGACCTCCCGGCTCCATGTAATATCAAATGGCGAAAGCTCTCCCAGAGATATCCATCTCGACACTAACACCCAACTCCACTCAACGACCAGCAAGCTACACTGTTGGACACCCTATGCCAAACAACTAGCAAGACAGGAACACAACCCCACCCATTAGCAGAGAGGCTACCTAAAATCATAATAAGGTCACGAACACCTCAAAACACACAGCTGGACATGGTCCTGCCCACCAGAAAGACAAGATCCAGCCTCATCAACTGGAACACAGGTACCAGTCCCCTCCACCAGGAAGCCTACACAACCCACTGAACCAACCTCACCCACTGGGAGCAGAAACCAAAAACAACAGGAACTATGAACCTGCAGCCTGCAAAATGTAGACCCCAAACACAGTAAGTTAAGCAAAATGAGAAGACAGAGAAACATGCAGCAGGTGAAGGAGCAAGTTAAAACGCCACCAGACCAAAGAGATGAAGAGGAAAAAGGCAGTCTATGTGAAAAAGAATTCAAAGAAAAGATAGTAAAGATGATCCAAAATCTTGGACATACAATGGAGAAAATACAAGAAACATTTTAAAAGGACCAACAAGAAGTAAAGAGCAAACAAACACTGATGAACAACACAATAAATGAAATTAAAAATTTTCTGGAAGAAATCAATAGCAGAACAACTGAGGCAGAAGCATGGATAAGTGACCTGGAAGATGGTATACTGCAAATAACTACTGCAGAGCAGAATAAAGAAATAAGAATGAAAAGAATTGAGGACAGTCTCAGAGACCTCGGGGACAACATTAAATGCACTAACATTCAAATTATAGGGGTCCTAGAAAAAGAAGAGAAAAAGAAAGGGACTGAGAAAATATTTGAAGAGATTATAGTTGAAAACTTCCCTAACATGGGAAAGGAAACAGTCAATGAAGTCCAGGAAGCACAGAGAGTCCCATACTGGATAAACCCAAGGAGAAACAGGCCAAGAAACATATTAGTCAAACTATCAAAAATTAAATACAAAGAAAAAGTATTAAAAGCAGCAAGGGAAAAACAGCGAATAACATACAAGGGAAGAAACGCTGCAAGCCAGAAGGAAGTGGCAGCACATATTTAAAGTGATGAAAGGGAAAAACCTACAACCAAGATTACTCTACCCAGCAAGGATCTAATTCAGATTCAAGGGAGAAATTAAAACCTTTACAGAGTAGCAAAAGCTAAGAGAATTCAGCACCACCAAACCAGCTTTACAACAAATGCTAAAGGAATTTCTCTAGGCTGGAAACACAAGAGAAGGAAAATACCAACAATAACAAACCCAACATAATTAAGAAAATGCTAAAAGGAACATACATATAGATAACTACCTTAAATGTAAATGGATTAAATGCTCCAACCAAAAAATATAGATTGGCTGAATGGATACAAAAACAAGACCTGTAAATATGCTGTCTAAAAGAGACCCACTTCAGACCTAGGGACAAATACAGACTGAAAGTGAGGGGATGGAAAAAGATATTCCATGCAAATGGAAATCAAAAGAAAGCTGGGGCATCCCTGGTGGTGCAGTGGTTGAGAGTCCACCTGCCGATGCAGGGGACGCGGGTTCATGCCCTGATCTGGGAAGATCCCACATGCCGCGGAGCGGCTGGGCCGGTGAGCCATGGCTGCTGAGCCTGCGCATCCGGAGCCTGTGCTCCGCAACGAGAGAGGCCACAATAGTGGGAGGCCCACGTACCACAAAAAAAAAAAAAAAGAAAGCTGAAGTAGCAATTCTCATATCCCACAAACAGACTTAAAAAAAAGACTATTACAAGAGGCAAACAAGGACATTACATAATGATCAAGGGATCAATCCAAGAAGAAGATATAACAATTATAAATATTTATTCACCCAACACAGCAGTACCTCAATACATAAGGCAAATGCTAACAGCCATAAAAGGGGAAATCAGCAGTAACACAATCATAGTAGGGGACTTTAACACCCCACTTTCACCAATCGACAGATCATCTAAAATGAAAATAAATAAGGAAACATAAGCTTTCAATGATACATTAAACAAGATGGACTTAATTGATATTTATAGGACTTTCCATCCAAAATCAACAGAATACAATTTCTTCTCAAGTTCTCATGGAACATTCTCCAGGATAGATCATATCCTGGGTCACAATTCAAGCCTTGGCAAATTTAAGAAAATTGAAATCGGTTCAAGTAACTTTTCTGACCACAACACTATGAGACTAGATATCAATAACAGGAAAAAATCTGCGAAAAATACAAAAAAATGCAGTTTGAACAATATGGTACTAAATAACCAAGAGATCACTGAAGAAATCAAAGAGGAAATCAAAAAATACCTAATAATAAATGACAATGAAAACATGATGACCCAAAACCTATGGGATGCAGAAAAAGCAGTTCTAAGAGGGAAGTTTATAGCAATACAATCCTACCCCTAGAAACAAGAAACATCTCAAATAAACAACCTAACCTTACAACTAAAGCAATTAGAGAAAGAAGAAAAAAATAACCCAAAAGTTAGCAGAAAGAAAGAAATCACAAAGATCAGATCAGAAATGAAGGAAACAATAGCAAAGATAAATAAAACTAAAAGCTGGTTCTTTGAGAAGATAAACAAAATTGGTAAACCATTAGCCAGACTCACCAAGAAAAAAAGGGAAAACACTACAATCAATAGAATTAGAAATGAAAACGAGAAGTAACAACTGACACTGCAGAAATAAAACGGAACATGAGAGATTACTGCAAGCAACTATATGCCAATAATATGGACAACCTGGAAGAAATGGACAAATTCTTAGAAAGGCACAAACTTCCAAGACTGACCCATGAAAAAATAGAAAATATAAACAGACAAATCACACGCTCTGAAATTGAGACTGTGATGAAAAAGTTTCCAACAAACAAAAACATAGGACCAGATGGCTTCACAGGCAAATTCTATCAAACATTTAGAGAAGAGATAAGACCTATCATTGTAAAACTCTTCCAAACTATAGCAGAGTGAGGAACACTCCCAAACTCATTCTACGAGGCCACCATCAACCTGATACCAAAACCAAACAAAGAGGTCACAAAGAAAGAAAACTACAGACTGATATCACCGATGGACAAAGAAGCCAAAATCCTCAACAAAATACCAGCAAACAGAACCCAACAACACGTTAAAAAGATCATACACCATGATCAAGTGGGGTTTATCCCAGGAATGCAAGGATTTTTCAATATATGCAAATCAATCAATGTGATAAACCATATTAACAAATTGAAGAAGAAAAACCATATGATCATCCCAAAAGATGCAGAAAAAGCTTTCCACAAAATTCAACACCCATTTATGATAAAAACTCACCAGAAAGTAGGCAGAGACGGAACTTACCTCAACATAATAAAGGCCATATATAAAAAACCCACAGCCAATATCATTCTTAATTGTGAAAAAAGTGAAACGTTTCCACTAAGATCAGGAAAAAGACAAGGTTGCCCACTCTCACCACTATTATTCAACATAGTTTTGGAAGTTTTAGCTATAGCAATCAGAGAAGAAAAAGAAATAAAAGGAATCCAAATCGGAAAAGAAGAAGTAAAGCTCTCACTGTTTGCAGGTGACATGATACTATATGTAGAGAATCCTAAAGATGCTACCAGAAAACTACTAGAGCTAATCAATGAATTCGGTAAAGTAACAGGATACAAAATTAATGCACAGAAATCTCTGGCATTCCTATACACTAATGATGAAAAATCTGAAAGTGAAATTAAGAAAACACTTCCATTTACCACTGCAACAAAAAGAATAAAATATCTAGGAATAAACCTACCTAAGGAGACAAAAGACCTGTATGCAGAAAATTATAAGACACTGATGAAAGAAATTAAAGATGATACAAATAGATGGAGAGATATACCATGTTCTTGGATCGAAAGAATCAACATTGTGAAAATGACTATACTACCCAAAGCAATATACAGATTCAGTGCAAACCATATCAAACTACGAATGGCATGTATCACAGAACTAGAACAAAAATGTTCCACATTTTGTATGGAAATAAAAAGACCCTGAATAGCCAAAGCACCTTGAGAAAATAAAACAGAGCTGGACGAATCAGGCTCCCTGACTTCAGACTATACTTCAAAGCTACAGTAATCAAGACTGTATGGTACTGGTATAAATACAGAAATATAAATCAATGGAACAGGATAGAAAGCTCAGATATAAACCCATACACATATGGTCACCTTATCTTTGAAAAAGGAGGAAAGAATATACAATGGAGAAAAGATGGCCTCTTCAATAAGTGATGCTTGGAAAACTGGACAGCTACAGGTAAAAGAATGAAATTAGAACACTCCCTAACACCATACACAAAAATAAACTCAAAATGGATTAAAGACCTAAATGTATGGCCAGACACTATCAAACTCTTAGAGGAAAACATAGGCAGAACACTCTATAACAGCAAGATCCTTTTTGACCGACCTCCTAGAGAAATGGAAATAAAAACAAAATAAACAAATGGGACCTAACGAAGCTTAAAAGCTTTTACACAGTGAAGGAAACCATAAAGAAGACGAAAAGAGAACCCTCAGTAAGGGAAAAAATATTTGCAAATGAAGCAACTGACAAAGGATTAATCTCCAGAACTTACAAGCAGCTCATGCAGCCCAATATCAAAAAAACAAACAAACAAGCCAATGCAAAAATGGGCAGAAGACCTAAATAGACATTTCTCAAAAGAAGATAAACAGATTGCTCACAAACACATGAAAGGATGCTCAACATCACTAATCATTAGAGAAATGCAACTCAAAACTACTATGAGGTATCATCTCACACCAGTCAGAATGGCCATCATAAAAAAATCTATGAACAATAAATGCTGGAGAGTGTGTGGAGGAAAGGGAACCCTCTTGCATGGTTAGTGGGAATGTAAATTGATACAGCCACTGTGGAGAACAGTATGGTGGCTCCTTACAAAACTAAAAATAGAACTACCATACGACCCAGCAATCCCACTACTGGGCATATACACTGAGAAAACCATAATTCAAAAGGAGGCATGTACCACAAGTTCATTGCAGCTCTATTTAGAATAGCCAGGACATGCAAGCAACCTAAGTGTCCATCGACAGATGAATGGATAAAGCAGATGTGGCACATATATACAATGGAATATTACTCAGCCATAAAAAGAAACGAAATTGAGTTATTTGTAGTGCGTTGGATGGACCCAGAGAGTGTCATACAGAGTGACGTAAGTCAGAAAGATAAAAATAAATACCATATGCTGACACGTATATATGGAGTCTTAAAAAAAAACAACCAAAATGTTTCTGAAGAACTTAGGGGCAGGACAGGAATAGGGACACATAGAAAATGGACTTCAGGACACAGGGATAGGGAAGAGTAAGCTTGGATGAAGTGAGAAAATTGCATGGACTGATATATACTACCAAATATAAAGTAGAAGCTAGTGGGAAGCAGCCGCATAGCACAGGGAGATAATCTGAGTGCTTTGTGACCACCTAGAGGGGTGGGATAGGGAGGGTGGGAGGGAGACACAAGAGGGGGGAGATACGCAGATATATGTATATGTATAGTTGATTCAGTTTGTTTTAAAGCAGAAACTAACACACCACTGTAAAACAATTATACTCTAATAAAGATGTTAAAGAAAAATTTATAAACAATAAATGCTGGAGAGGGTGTGGAGAAAACGGAACTCTCTTGCTCTGTTGGTGGGAATGTAAATTGATACAGCCACTATGGAGAACAGTATGGAGGTTCCTTAAAAAACTAAAAATAGAACTACCATATGACACAGCAATCCCACTACTGGGCATATACCCTGAGAAAACCATAATTCAAAAAGAGTCATGTACCACAATATTCATTGCAGCTGTATTTACAATAGCCAGGACATGGAAGCAACCTAAGTGTCCATCAACAGATGAATGGATAAAAAAGATGTGGCACATATATACAATGGAATATTACTCAGCCATAAAAAGAAACGAAATTGATCTATTTGTACTGCATTGGATGCACCTAGAGTCTGTCATACAGAGTGAAGTAAGTCAGAAAGAGAAAAACAAATACCATATGCTAACACATATATATGGAATCTAAAAAAAAAAAAAATTGGTTCTGAAGAACCTAGGGGCAGGACAGGAATAGGGACAGAGACATAGAGAATGGACTTGAGGACATGAGGAGGGGGAAGGGTAAGCTGGGACAAAGCGAGAGAGCGGCATGGACATATATACACTAACAAATGTAAAATAGATAGCTGTTGGGGGCAGCCGCATGGCACAGGGAGATTAGCTCGGTGCTTTGTGACTACCTAGAGGGGTGGGATCGGGAGGATGGGAGGGAGAAGTAAGAGGGAGGAGGTATGGGGATATGTGTATACATATAGCTGATTCACTTTGTTATAAAGCAGAAACTAATGCACCATTGTGGGGCAATTGTACTCCAAGAAAGATGTTAAAAACAAACAAACAAACAACACCCAAGGTCATCAGAAAAAAGAAAAATGTAAACTATGGTGAACCACAGGCAATTCCAAAGAGACAAAGGGAAGGTCAGGTCTTACTAGTGATTAGGAGAAAACTGAGGAGGATTGTTTGAATAAAATTTATTGGACAACAATGGAAAAAAAAAAAAAAAAAAACCAAATGGTCAATAATAAGGGACTGGTGATTTAAAATGTTTTATATCCATATGACAAAATATTACACAGTCATTAAAAATCATGCTGTAGTATAGCATGTATTTACATAAGGATGGAATGAAAATTATTGCTCATTGTCTTTGGGGAAGGTGGACAGACTTTTTATTTTTGAGGGTGAGGCCCCCACTGTCCCAAGAGAGTGTAAAAAGACTCTTGCAATTCCATGATCTGGAACTTGTCCCAAAATCACACTCATCCTATGGGATAACCAGGCTCTAATAAGCAACATTCATTCAGCATTTAATTATCAGGCACTTCCTCTGTGCTAGACTCATCTAAACAAGGGAACCACAGAGGTGAGTAAAACAAACTCCCTATTTACATGGAGCTTAAATTCTAATGTGAGAACAAGTGGGCGACAGTGGGCGAGAATCAAGACAGGCAATAAATTCATAAGTCACAAGGCAATCTTAAACAATGTGTGCTATTAAAAAAATGGGATCCATAAGTTTGTCTTCCTTGTCTGTGAGTCTATTTCTGTTTTGTAAATAAGTTCATTTGTATCATTTTCTTAGATTCCACACGTGATATATAATATTTGTCTTTGTCTGACTTCATTTAATATAATAATCTCTAGTTCCATTCATGTTGTGACATACAGCAGTATTTCATTGTTATTAATGGCTGAGTTTTATATATATATATATATATAAAATTGCCACATCTTCTTTATCCATTCTTCTGTCAATGGAGACTTAGGCTGCTTCCATGTCTTGGCTATCGTAAACAGTGCCGATATGAACACTGGGGTGCATGTATCTTTTTGAATTAGAGTTTTTATCTTCTCTGGATATATGCCCAGGAGTGGGTTTGCTGGATCATATGGTAACTCTATTTTTAGAGGAGCTAGGGGCAGGGAGGGATAAATTAGGAGTTTTGGATTAAAAGATACATTCTACTATATATAAAATAAATAAACAACAAGGGCTTACTGTATAGCACTGGGAACTATCAATATATTCAGTATCTTACAATAATCTATAATGAAAAAGAATCTGAAAAAGAATATATATATACCTGAATCACTGAATACCTGAAGCTAACACACATTGTAAATCAACTATTCTTCAATTAAAAAAAATTTTTTTTAATGGGATCAATAAAAGTGAAGGTGTTGATGAACCAGTTACTTGGAGAAGGTGGTCAAGGAACACCTATCTGAGAGGTGACATCTGGGCTCAGAACCAGTAAAGATCAAGGACATGAGCATTCCAGATGTGTTAACTCAGTCCAGAGCTCTGAGTCAGGAATGAGTTTGACATGTTCAAGGAATAAAACAGAAAGAAGGAATATAAAACTGACTGTCACTGAGCAAAAGGGGCGATGATAGGAGATGAATTTGGAGTGGAAGCCTGGAGCCAAATCATGTAGGGCTTTGTAGGTAATCTAAGGTCGAAGGTAAGAATGAAGAAAAATCAGGGAAAAAGTTACAAGCCTGGGAGGTTGGACAGGTGACTCAATCCTGACACCAGTGCAGAGTCAACATGTGGCAGTGGGAAGGCTTGGAACAGGGGACCAGGAGACAAATGTTGCCAGGGGCATCAGAACTATGTACAAGCAAGAGGACACCTCCAAGAACTAAGGTCCAGGGACAATGTACCAACACAGCCTACTTCATAGCTTAACAGGCTGTCTCTCATTGCCTGTGCTCAGAGATATCACCTGCAAATCAACCACGAATAGTATATTATTTTTTTTCTTACTGAATTGCTATTTTTTCACATTTATTTGATTTATTTGTTTTTACATCTTTATTGAAGTATAATTGCTTTACAATGGTGTGTTAGTTTCTGCTTTATAACAAAGTGAATCAGTTATACATATACATATGTTCCCATCTCTCTTCCCTCTTGCATCTCCCTCCCTCCCACCCTCCCTATCTCACCCCTCTAGGTGGTCACAAAGCACCGAGCTGATCTCCCTGTGCTATGCGGCTGCTTCCCACTAGCTATCTATTTTACATTTGGTAGTGTATATATGTCCATGCCACTCTCTCGCTTTGTCACAGCTTACCCTTCCCCCTCCCCATATCCTCAAGTCCATTCTCTAGTAGGTCTGTGTCTTTATTCCTGTCTTACTCCTAGGTTCTTCATCACATTTTTTTTCTTAAATTCCATATATATGTGTTAGCAAATGGTATTTATCTTTCCCTTTCTGACTTACTTCACTCTGTATGACAGACTCTAGGCCCATCCACCTCATTACAAATAGATCAATTTCGTTTCTTTTTATGGCTGAGTAATATTCCATTGTATATATGTGCCACATCTGTTTTATCCATTTATCTGATGATGGACACTTAGGTTGTTTCCATCCCTGTGTTATTGTAAATAGAGCTGCAATGAACATTTTGGTAAATGACTCTTTTTGAATTATGGTTTTCTCAGGGTATATGCCCAGTAGTGGGATTGCTAGGTCATATGGTAGTTCTATTTGTAGTTTTTTAAGGAACCTCCATACTGTTCTCCATAGTGGCTGTACCAATTCACATTCCCACCAGCAATGCAAGAGGGTTCCCTTTTCTCCACACCCTCTCCAGCATTTATTGTTTCTAGATTTTTTGATGATGGCCATTCTGACTGGTGTGAGGTGATATCTCATTGTAGTTTTGATTTGCATTTCTCTAATGATTAATGATGTTGAGCATTCTTTCATATGCTTGTTGGCAGTCTGTATATCTTCTTTGGAGAAATGTCTATTTAGGCCTCTGCTCATTTTTGGATTGGGTTGTTTGTTTTTTTGTTATTGAGCTGCATGAGCTGCTTATAAATTTTGAAGATTAATCCTTTGTCAGTTGCTTCATTTGCAAATATTTTCTCCCATTCTGAGTGTTGTCTTTTGGTCTTGTTTATGGTTTCCTTTGCTGTGCAAAAGCTTTGAAGTTTCATTAGGTCCCATTTGTTTATTTTTGTTTTTATTTCCATTTCTCTAGGAGGTGGGTCAAAAAGGATCTTGCTGTGATTTATGTCATAGAGTGTTCTGCCTATGCGACATGATACTATACATAGAGAATCCTAAAGATGCTACCAGAAAACTACTAGAGCTAATCAATGAATTTGGTAAAGTAGCAGGATACAAAATTAATGCACAGAAATCTCTGGCATTCCTATACACTAATGATGAAAAATCTGAAAGTGAAATCAAGAAAACACTTCCATTTACCATTGCAACAAAAAGAATAAAATATCTAGGAATAAACCTACCTAAGGAGACAAAAGACCTGTATGCAGAAAATTATAAGACACTGATGAAAGAAATTGAAGATGATACAAATGGATGGAGAGATGTACCATGTTCTTGGATTGGAAGAATCAACATTGTGAAAATAACTATACTACCCAAAGCAATCTACAGATTCAATGCAATCCCTATCAAACTACCACTGGCATTTTTCACAGAACTAGAACAAAAAATTTCACAATTTGTAGGGAAACACAAAAGACCCCGAATAGCTAAAACAATCTTGAGAATGAAAGATGGATCTGGAGGAATCAGGCTCCTGAATTCAGACTATACTACAAAGCTACAGTAATCAGGACAGTATGGTACTGGCACAAAAACAGAAAGATAGATCAATGGAACAGGATAGAAAGCCCAGAGATAAACCCACGCACATATGGTCATCTTATCTTTGATAAAGGAGCCAGGAATGTACATTGGAGAAAGGACAGCCTCTTCAATAAGTGGTGCTGGGAAAACGAATAGTATATTCTTAATGTATCTGCCACTCTTTCTTTTATTTACTAACTGTGTGAGGACATGGCCTGACACAAACCTAGGGACAGAGTTCAAGTCCTCATACTTAGAAACCCAACTTTGGTGCCAATGTTCCCTAAGCTGAGAAAGACAAACAGATCCAGATTATCAAAAATGTCTGTGGGAATAAGAGGTTGTAGGTAGTTTTGTTTGGGGTTTCTCACTCCAGTGCTTTTCAACGTCCCTAGTATGACAATATTTTACTTTTGGTAATCAAGAATAAAAGCTGTTTGAAAATCAATCTATAGTGGAAGACTTTCCCCTTCTTTAACCTGGTTTATTATTAGATCTATGAAAGCCTGGGGATGCCATTAAAATCAGCAACACCAAAATACTAAAACGTAAGAAGGGATTGTAACAAATGAGACAAAGAATATCACAAACCAAAACTGCACATACAAAAACCTAATTCATTTTGTTCTGAACCACATCATTTTAATATGTCCTTCCAATTTCTCCAACTCAGTGCCAAGTCTGGTTATTAATACATTGCTCTGGCTTTAAAAATAAAAATGGCATGGTCATCAGTTTGAAGCTTCACCAAGAGTCGGCTCCTCTATAAACCCCAAACAAATCCGGAGAAAAAGGAGAATGCATGCATATTAATGATACTAATGACAATAATTCTATCAGTGCGGATATGGCATAAGCCCAGTCACATCAAGCTGCTGTATACAGCGTGGGCAATGAAGCCATCAGGATTCACAAAGACCCATCAATGAGAGAGAAGTGAGCATTACAGAGTCTGCCAAAGCACAGCCACATTTCTCTCCCCTGCACTCAGGGACTTCTCAAAATGACATTTCAGTGCTGGAGACGCCATTGCTCATAGCTAAATGAATATTCCCGTAAGCATTTGCTTTTCAAGATAGGAATTTCCAGGAATGAGATACCACCCACTGCCAGCTGGGTACAGATATAAATAAAGAGAAATTTATCCTTGGATAAGGAATGCTTTTTTTTTCTTTTAGTGTTTATATATTTTAAATTTGGAGTTTCATCATTTTTTTTTTAACTTGTCTTTTTATAAGTTATTCAGAAATATGTTAAAGAGTGAAGGACTTACCTACATTTCCATTAATTCGTATTTTTAAAAATGTTTGAGTTGAGTGCAGTTGGTGAGTCATTTAGCCAACTTGACGGTCATTTAGCCTATCCCCAAATGTCAATCTCCTGTGTCCAGGTATATATAGTTCTATATTTCCTAAGAAACCTTTTGTAATAAGAAAGGTATCCTGAATGTTTTGAATGTAAAAATAATTTGTCACAGAAAGTGCATCTTAAAATTTTCAAATATTTTTAAAAGACTATCAACAAAAGACATTATTTTTATCATGACTGAATTGATGACAAAAGGTAATAATAGGGGTTATACATAATATGTATTAATATACACATATAGATTGTGTGTGTGTGTTTATAAAATCTGTTGCCCTTTGAATAGGGTAGGATTCAAATTCATTTTCTAGTTCAAATCAAAATTAGCATGATTACTGACCAAAGATTTCATCTTAATACTAAATAGTGAAACATATGACGAGTGTATAACTAAGTTTTTTCTTTAGTTTTCTACTCGAAAATGTTTGCGAGAAGACAGAGGAAGGATTAAAGCTGGCACAGCAAAGACTGAGCACTAACACAGAAAAGAAGCACCATCCTTGCTATATGTGGTACTAGATACTTCAGAACCACTGAAATCTTTTTACCATATTGGAGTTCTTCAGATATTTATTATTCAACAGAACTTGCACAAATTCCTGCAAAGCATAAACATTTGTTAGGCACTTTGTACATTGGTTGGATGGCATTTAAAAGATGACACTCCTAATCTCACAAAAGCAACACTTTCCTAATTGCTGGGTAATTTTTTCCAAAGTATTTTATGTAATAGTAACTAGAATAAAATTATAGCAGCAATCCATAACTCATTTTCCTTTTTTGTTAAGGCTTTGAAGGTTCTATGGAAATTTTCTGCATCCCTAAAAGCACTGCCAATTCAAAAAGTATTTATGGAGTATATACTGCATCCATAAACCATATTACTAATATTTATTTACTCCCTCATTTACACTTATTACTCTCATCTTACAGCTCAAAATATAATTTCATATACACAATCTAATTTGACAATTATAACAAATATAAGGCTTCAAATATGGCTAGCAATTTCTTGAAACCTACAAAGACATTAAGAGAAAAAAATGTGTGTTTTTCATACACACAAAATATAATTTTCTTACTACTTTGACTAAACTTCTGTTGGTTTACAGAGGCTTATCCATAGCACAGAGATTTATGAATGGAAGGAGAGGGCATTGAGTCCAAAGTATTCTATAAAGCTACAGTCTACATGTCAGCCACTGGGGAAAAATAAAGAATTCTACTTGTGTTTCCATACACTCAAAGTTATGTGATTGCTATTTAGATTCCCAATACAAAATGAGATAAACAGCTGGACAGAAAACATTTTAAGCTTTGTAATTTAAAAGAAACTCTGGTTATCTACTTTATTGAATGGTTTGTTTTTCAAAATTTCTTTTTGAAAATTATTTGATGGAGGAGACAGTTTATAGGTAAGGATTAAACAGACAATATGGAAATATTTTTACTACCACAGATACAATGCAAAAAAAATCTGTACTAGTAATATGCAGATGTACTGTCTCTATTTATAGAAATATGCATTGCTAGTAATTATGTTTAAAACTGAGGAGTTCTGCTTCTGCTTAAGATTTAGAAAGCTGTAAGAAAAAGTAGTGTGATTTGCAAAATCATAGCTTTTATTAAGCTCATAAGAAAGTTGAGATTGCAAAACAAATATAAAATAATCACACAGAATGTTTTCTTATATTGGAAATGAATTACATTAGCAATCAATAACACGTCTATATAGCCATTGGTCAAATGGATATCAAAAGGAAAATTAGAACTTATTTAATTGAATGAAAATTAAAACACAACTTATCAAAATTTCTGAGATGCATTACAAAGCAATTCTTAGAGGAAAATTTATAGCATTAAATGTTTTTATCTTGGAAAAAATAAGAGTCAAAGTAATAATCAAAGATTTCACATTAAGAAATTAGATGAAGAAGAACAAATTAAATCCAAAGCAAACAGAAGGAAAAAATAATAAAGATAAAGGTAGAAATCAATGAAAATTGTAGTAAAGAAAAATCAATGAAACAAAAACTGAATCTTTAAAGAAAAATCAATAAAACTAACAAACTTCTAGTTATACTGAGCAAAAAAATTACCAATACCAAGAATAAAAGGTAGTCGTCACTGATGATACAGAAAATTATAATAAATAAATATTATGAGTAAATTTCTGCCAATAATTTTGAAAGCTATGTAAAATGGATAAATAATTTGAAAGACAAAATGACAAAAGCTCACTCAGAAACAAATAAATAAACTAAAAATCTCTGTAGATAATTTAAAATATAGTTGAAAGCCTTTTATACACAAAGCTCCAATCCAGAGGGCTTCACTGGTGAATTCTGAAGAAAAACTTGAGGAAGAATTAGTACCAATTCTACACAATCTGTTACAGAAATTTGAGGAGAAAAGACTGACTCAATCTATGATGCTGGTATTACTCAAATAACAAAATCAGACAAAGATATTACTATAAAAGAAAACTACAGGCCAAAAATCCATAAATAATATAGACTCAAAAGATCCTTAAAACATAAATAAAATCCAGTAATATAGGGGGCTTCCCTGGTGGTGCAGGGGTTGCGAGTCCGCCTGCTGATGCAGGGCACACGGGTTCATGCCCCAGTCTGGGAAGATCCCACATGCTGTGGAGTGACTGGGCCCGTGGGTCATGGCCGCTGAGCCTGTGCGTCCGGAGCCTGTGCTCCGCAATGGGAGAGGCCACAACAGTGAGACGCCCACGTACCGCAAAACAAACAAAAAATCCAGCAATATATAAAAAGGAATAATATACCATGACTAAATGAATCTTACAAAGAATGTAGCATTGAATTGATATTCAAAATTAATGAATGTTATTTACCTTACTAAGAGACGAAAACAGCAAAACCACAGTCTCAACAGATGCAGAATAGAGTACATGCAGAAAAAACATTTAACAAAACGCAACATTCACCTCTGATCTAAAACTTTCAGCAAGCTAGAGTTTTAGCTGGCTTCAAAACCTCTTCAAGTCCCTAACGGTTATCTATCTTAAAACAAACAACAACAACAAAAACCTTGCAGCTAAATGTCACATAATGAGCAGAAACTAAACTCTTTACCCCTAAGGTCAGAAACAAAGCAAGAATTGTGTACATTCACAATTACCATCAACCTTGCATTGGAAGTCACAGCTAGGGGAGCTGCTACTAACATCTGGTGGGAAGGGGCTGGAAATGCTGCTAAACATCCTACAATGCCCAGGACAACCTGCACAACCAAGAATTATCTTGTGCAAAATGCCAATAATTCCACAATTGAGAAACCCTGGACAAAAATAGCCAAACAATTTTGAAAAAGAACAACAACTTCGGATGACTCACATTACCTAATATAAGTGTGATATCAGTGTGATGGTGGATGGGGATATCAGTAGAACAGAACACAAAATCTAAAAATAAATCCATACTTATATAACTAATTTTCAATAAAAGTTACCAAGGCCTTCTTGATTCATATTTCACATAATATACAAAATTAATTTTAAAAATAAATTCAAATGGATCAGAAATCAAAATGTAAAATTTAAATCTATGAAATTCTAGAGAAAAAAATGGGAGAAAACATCTCTGATCTACAGTTAGGGAAACATTTGTGATACAGCATTCAGAAAGTACATATCTAAAATAAAAATTGGGAGAAGCTTCAAGATGGCAGAAGAGTAAGATGCGGAGATCACCCTCCTCTCCACACATACATCAGAAATACATCTACATGTGGTACAGCTCCTACAGAACACCTACTGAATGCTGGCAGAAGACCTCAGACCTCTCAAAAGGCAACAAACTCCCCAAGTACCTGGGTGGGGTAAAAGAAAAAAGAAAAGACAGAGACAAAGAATAGTAACGGGACCTACCCCTCTGGGAGGGAGCAGTGAAGGAGGAAAGGTTTCCACACGTTAAAAGCCCCTTCCAGGGCGGAGACTGCGGGTGGCAAAGGCAGGGAGCTTCTGAGCCATGCAGGAGAGCGCAGCAATGGGGGTGTGGAGGGCAAAGCGGAGAGATTCCTGCACAGAGGATAGGTGCCCACCAGCACTCACCAGCCCGAGAGGATTGTGTGCTCAGCCGCTAGAGCAGGTGGGGGCTGGGAGCTGAGGCTCAGGCTTCAGAGGTTGGATCCCCGGGAGAGGACTGGGGTTGGCTGCATGAACACAGCCTGAAGGGGGCGAGTGCGCCACAGCTAGCCGGGAGGGAGTCCGGGAAAAAGTCTGGAGCTGCCGAAGAGACAAGAGACTTTTTCTGGCCTCTTTGTTTCCTGGTGCGCGAGGAGAGGGAATTAAGAGCGCCGCTTAAAGGAGCTCCAGACGCGGGCGTGAGCCGCGGCTATCAGCGCGGACCCCAGAGACGGGCATGAGACACTAAGGCTGCTGCTGCCGCGACCAAGAAGCCCATGTGCAAGCACAGGTCACTCTCCACGCCGCCCCTCCCGGGGGCCTGTGCAGCCCGCCACTGTCAGGTCCCGTGATCCAGGGACAATTTCCCCGGGAGAACAAACGGCACGCCTCAGGCTGGTGCAACGTCACGTGGGCCTCTGCCACCGCAGGCTTGCCCCGCACTCCATACCCCTCCCTCCCCCCCCGGCCTGGGTGATCCAGAGCCCCCGAATCAGCTGCTCCTTTAACCCCGTCCTGTCTGAGCAAAGAACAGATGCCCTCAGGCGACCTACACGCAGAGGTGGGGTCAAATCCAAAGCTGAACCCCAGGAGCTGTGTGAACAAAGAAAAGAAAGGGAAATTTCTCCCAGCAGCCTCAGAAGCAGTGGATTAAAGCTCCACAATCAACTTGATGTACCCTGCATCTGTGGAATACATGAATAGACAACGAATCATCTCAAATTGAGGAGGTGGACTTTGGGAGCAAAGATATACATATATTTTTCCCCTTTTCACTTTTTTGAGTGTGTATGTGTATGCTTCTATGTGAGATTTTGTCTGTATAGCTTTACTTCCACCATTTGTCCTGGGGTTCTGTCTGTCCGTATTTTTTTAAAAAATCTTTTTCTTAATAATTATTTTTTATTTTAATAAATTTATTTTATTTTATCTTCCCTCTTTCCTTCTCTCTTTCTGTCTTTCTCTCTTTCTTTCTTATTTTTTCTCCCTTTTATTCTGAGCCGTGCGGATGAAAGGCTCTTGGTGCTCCAGCCAGGCATCACGGCTGTGCCTCTGAGGTGGGAGGGCCAAGTTCAGGACAGTGGTCCACAAGAGACCTCCCAGCTCCCCATAACATCAAACAGTGAAAATCTCCCAGAGCTCTCCATCTCAATGCCAAGACCCAGCTCCACTGAACGACCGGCAAGCTAGAGTGCTGGACACCCTATGCCAAACAACTAGCAAGACAGGAACACAGCCCCACCCATTAGCAGAGAGGCTGCCTAAAATCATAATAAGGCCACAAACACCCCAAAACACACCACCAGACGTGGACCTGCCCACCAGAAAGACAAGATCCAGCCTCATCCACCAGAACACAAGCACTAGTCCCCTCCACCAGGAAGCGTACACAACCCACTGAACCAACCTTAGCCAATGGGGACAGTCACCAAAAACAATGGGAACTACAAACTTGGAGCCTATGAAAAGGAGACCCCAAACACAGTAAGTTAAGCAAAATGAGAAGACAGAGAAAAACATACAGCAGATGAAGGAGCAAGGGAAAAACCCACCAGACCTAACAAATGAAGAGGAAGCAAGCAGTCTACCTGAAAAAGAATTCAGAATAATGATAGTAAAGATAATCCAAAATCTTGGAAATAGAATAGAGAAAATACAAGAAACATTTAACAAGGACCAAGAAGAACCAAAGAGCAAACAAACAGTGATGAACAACAGAATAAATGAAATTAAAAATTCTCTAGAAGGGATCAATAGCAGAATAACTGAGTCAGAAGAACGGATAAGTGACCTGGAAGATAAAATAGTGGAAATAACTACTGCAGAGCAGAATAAAGAAAAAAGAATGAAAAGAATTGAGGACAGTCTCAGAGACCTCTGGGACAACATTAAACACACCAACATTCGAATTATAGGGGTCCCACAAGAAGAAGAGAAAAAGAAAGGGACTGAGAAAATACTTGAAGAGGTTATAGTTGAAAACTTCCCTAATATGGGAAAGGAAACAGTTAATCAAGTCCAGAAAGCACAGAGAGTCCCATACAGGATAAATCCAAGGAGAAACACACCAAGACACATGTTAATCAAACTATCAAAAATTAAATACAAAGAAAAAATATTAGAAATAGCAAGGGAAAAACAAAAAATAACACACAAGGGAATCCCCATAAAGTTAACACTTGATCTTTCAGCAGAAACTCTGCAAGCCAGAAGGGAGTGGAAGGACATATTTAAAGTGATGAAGGAGAAAAACCTACAAGCAAGATTACTCTACCCAGCAAGGATCTCATTCAGATTTGATGGAGAAATTAAAACCTTTACAGACAAGCAAAAGCGGAGATAATTCAGCACCACCAAACCAGCTTTATGACAAATGCTAAAGAAACTTCTCTAGGCAGGAAACACAAGAGAAGGAAAAGACCTACAATAACAAACCCAAAACAATTAAGAAAATGGTAAGAGGAACATACATATCAATAATTACATTAAAAGTAAATGGATTAAATGCTCCCACCAAAAGATACACACTGGCCGAATGGATACAAGAATAAGACCCGTATATATGCTGTCTACAAGAGACCCGCTTCAGACCTAGGGACACATACAGACAGAAAGTGAGGGGATAGAAAAAGATATTCCATGCAAATGGAAATCAAAGAAAACTGGAGTAGCAATTCTCATATCAGACAAAATAGACCTTAAAATAAAGACTACTACAAGAGACAAAGAAGGACACTACATAATGATCAAGGGATCAATTCAAGAAGAAGATATAACAATTGTAAATATTTATGCACCCAACATAGGACCATCTCAATACATAAGGCAAATAATAACAGCCATAAAAGGGGAAATCGACAGTAACACAATCATAGTAGGGGACTTTAAAACCCCACTTTCACCCATGGACAGATGATCCAAAATGAAAATAAATAAGGAAACACAAGCTTTCAATGATACACTAAACAAGATGGACTTAATTGATAATTATAGGACATTCCATCCAAAAACAACAGAATACCCTTTTTTCTCAAGTGCTCACAGAACAGTCTCCAGGATAGATCATATCTTGGGTCACAAATCAAGCCTTGGTAAATTTAAGAAAATTGAAATCGTATCAAGTATCTTTTCCGACCACAACGCTATGAGACTAGATATCAATTACAGGAAAAAAAGTGTAAAAAATACAAACACATGGAGGCTAAACAATACACTACTTAATAACCAAGAGATCACTGAAGAAATCAAAGAGGAAATAAAAACATACCTAGAAACAAATGACAATGAAAACACGATGACCCAAAACCTATGGGATGCAGCAAAAGCAGTTTTAAGAGGAAAGTTTATAGCAATACAATCCTACCTTAAGAAAGAAGAAACATCTCACATAAACAAACTAACCTTATACCTAAAGCAGTTAGAGAAAGAAGAACAAAAAAACCCCGTTAGCAGAAGGAAAGAAATCATAAATATCAGGTCAGAAATAAATGAAAAAGAAATGAAGGAAATGAGAGCAAAGTTCAATAAAACTAAAAGCTGGTTTTTTGAGAAGATAAACAAATTGATAAACAATTAGGCAGACTCATCAAGAAAAAAATGGAGAACACTCAAATCAATAGAATTAGAAATGAAAAGGGAGAAGTAACTACTGACAGTGCAGAAATACAAAAGATCACGAGACATTACTACAAGCAACTCTATGCCAATAAAATGGACAACCTGGGTAAATGGACAAGTGTTAGAAATGCACAACTTTCTGAGATTGAACAAGGAAGAAACAGAAAATATGAACAGACCAATCACAAGCACTGAAATTGAAACTGTGATTAAAAATCTTCCAACAAAAAAAAGCCCAGAACCAGATGGCTTCACAGGCGAATTCTATCAAACATTTATAGAGAGCTAACACTATCCTTCTCAAACTCTACCAAACTATAGCAGAAGGAGGAACACTCCCAAACTCATTCTATGAGGCCACCATCACCCTGATACCAAAACGAGACAAAGAGGTCACAAAGAAAGAAAACAACAGGCCAATATCACTGATGAACATAGATGCAAAAATCCTAAACTAAATACTAGCAAAGAGAATCCAACAGCACATTAAAAGGAACATACACCATGAACAAGTGGGGTTTATCCCAGTAATGCAAGGATTCTTCAATATG